>NC_049980.1:6986265-7027153 GCF_000003815.2 Branchiostoma floridae | reverse complement strand
TGCAAATACGAACTGCGACTGTTACTGGATCCAAATGTTGCGAACTGACGGTTGCGAACTGACATTGTTGCGAAACAACCTGTTACCATGTGTAAATACTGAGGCATCCTAAACCCTCCCCGTAGGCACATCTGGCACAGGATTGTTGTCTAATAATTTCGCGGGACAGTCGTTCACAAACACAGTTGTTAGTTGTCACGTTAGGGCACACCCAGACACTACAAAGTTCTGTTTCATTTTAATACAGACAATGGGACAGGTCGCCTCCACCTGACAAGGACCTATATTTGAGTTCTCGACGAAAACAATCTGTTTTCTGTCTAATGCATCGTTAAGCCCCTTTACACGAGAGTACGAATGAGCCGGAATGCCATCAGAATGGAAAATTGTTTTCTATTCCTGGCAATTCCTGGCAATTTGTACTGCATTCTAAAAATTCTTACTGCATTCGAGATATTGGTCCCCGTTCTTTTAGCTGGCTCGAAAGTTTTTGACATGTCAAAAACTGTCGAGGTGCATTCGAAGTGGAGAAATATCGAATGACATTCCAAGTGGATTCTAAGTGTATTCTAACTATTCTAACTGCAGTCTGACCACACTCTGTGGCATTCCAACATTATTCGAAACATTCTTATCTCATTCGATGGAGAACCGAAACGGCAAGCCACTTCGAATCCTGCCCGAATGTGGCCAAAAGAATATCTCGAATGCAGTAAACAGCCGCCAGATTAATTTCGGACAAATATTGAACTTTGGACAAACATTTCTAGCCCTTTACAGGTAATACATACAAAGTTGATACTTTGTGGAAAGCTTCCATTGAAAGGTAATTACTATGTAGAATGCAATTAGTTGTCTCCAGGAACAACGTCAATTCTGCAGAATTCTGCAGAATTCTGCAGAATTCTGGGAACCTTAGCCAGAATTCTGGGAACCTTAGCCAGAATTCTGGGAACCTTAGCCAGAATTCTGGGAACCTTAGCCAGAATTCTGGAGAATTCTGAGAATATGAGCCAGAATTCTGGGAAACTGAGCCAGAATTCTGGAAAATTCTGGGAACCTTAATCAGAATTCTGGGATCCTGAGCCAGAATTCTGGGAACCTAAGCTGGATCAGTATATTACTAGCAGCTATTTAGAAAATAGAAGATAGAGAAAATGCAAGTCTAAGGACAGAATTCCATGAACTGTGTCTAGCAGAGCACAAATTTACAGACTTTATCTTCCCACTGTTTTTACAGTTAAAGCATTATTGTAAGAAATGATTGAAAGATGGAGTGTGACTCTTTTTGAAACCTGTTGAGTCCAATGTCAGGAAAACAAGAAGGACAAGTCAGGAGAGTGGGAAGTGTCCCTACCCCTATATGGGATTGGGAATTTATTATAATATTCATTAAGAACATTATTGTCAAACTAAACATCATCTAGCAAGGTAGTGATGACTAGAACTAGATCACTTTATCAGAAGTATTCAACACACCCTAAGGCTTATATATTGGCATTAATTACAGTCACTGTATCATTGAATACAGGAATAAAATACTTCTCGACTGTGTTTCATCGCATCAGTTCTTGTAACAAGGAACACATTCCCAACTGACATGAGAAATTCTACTGTTACATATTATGAGACAACACACACCTAATGGGGGGTGACCTAAGATGGTACCCATCCTAAGATGGCACAGATTTTTTGCTGATCTTATCATGCGTCATAAAGTACAGCATGTTTGTTGAAATTGACTATGTTAATTACAAACTTTAAGGTAAATAAACCAAGTCCATCCACACAGCTGTTGTATTTGCATTCAAAAATGTAGATATTAAGAATCGCAATTTCACGTTTATTCTTCAGCTGGCACATCATTCTGAGTCTGAATGGGACACAGCACCAAAGACAGGCACTCCAAAATGCTCAATAATGTCCCACAGCAATGATGTTTACATTCACATAGTTTCTTGCACATTTTGCAACAGTTTCTCTACAAGAAATAAGACAATGTGAAGAAATAGCAACTTCTCGTCACATACCTCTGAGTCAAAACACTCAAGTGACATACATGTACACGTATTCCCGTATCAAACATGGTTACTCAGATGGACTGATGAGGCTTTTTCAGGGTTCTGAACTTCTGTTTACAAGTAGTCTCAACCTGCACAATAAAGTCCTGAACTGTGGGTTAAAGAATTACACATAACATCAATGTATATTTACAATGAAAGCTGAGGTTGCAATAGAAAAAAAGAAAATACAACATATACAAATGCACCTCTTGTAGTAAGTTCAATATCGCTTCGACACAATATCTTGAACTACTAAGTCAAAAATAACACTAGTACTAGTTACAACACTAGTACTATTCACAATGTTAAAGTTGACTAATGTATATTTACAATGAAAGCTGAGATTGCAATAGAAAAAAAAGAAAATACAGCGTACACAAACACACTTCTTGTAGTAAGTTCGATATCGCTTCGACATAATATCTTGAACTACTAAGTAACAAATAGCACTTGTACTAGTTACAACAATAGTACTATTCACAACTAATGTTGACTAATGTATATTTACAATGAAAGCTGAGATTGCAATAGAAAAAAAAGAAAACACAACATACGCAAATGCACTTCTTGTAGTTCAATGTCGTTTCGACACAATATCTTGAACTAGTAGTAGTATTACACCTTGAAAAAGTACAGCATGGGTAACAAAGCAGGACTTAGGGAACTACCGTATGAAGAAAGGCTGAAGAGACTGCAGTTACTGTCAGTCAAGCTTAGAAGAAGATGGGGGGACATGGTTGAAGTTAGTGCAAGATCCAGTAACTCATCCTGTTTTCTTCTTCTTCCTCTTAAGCTTCGGCTATATGGAAAAGAGAATACAGATTGTTACAAGCAAGAACTACATGTACATACAACAGTGTGGCACAGTATACATGTACTAACAATCATAATGCATTTCTGTCTGGGACACAAGGCCTGTCAAGTTCTTTTGTAACAGTGGAGTTCAAGTCCTACCTGCCAAACTGACTATGCCAGTGCCTCCGAGCTTTTGGAGTAACGGTTGGTGGTGCTGTGTTTCTGATCTGACTGTCCAGGTTTGGTGTTGGAGACTGTTTCTACTCGCCTCTGTAATGTTTCACTTTGAAATACCAATCTGACCTTTACCAAACTATGTCAATGGGTTACCAGGCTAGCCATAATACATGTGAATAACAAGCTGGTGAGAAGAAAGAGTATTGCCTGCTATCAGTGATTCATTCAAAAACCAGTGGTATTGATAGCTTGTAGGGAAATAAAACGGGAATTCAATGCTATTGTAAAGAAGGTGATGTAGATATGTTTTGAATGTGGCTATTTGGCAGCTATTTTTTTTTTTATTGGTGTGTATCAGAGAGAGAGAGAGAGAGAATTCTGTACCTCACTGGTCTTCTTGCTTTTATTGTAGCTTCTGTACAGGTTGTCAATCCGGTTTCTGTCCTGCTGTGTCAGCTGTGGGGGTGGCGTTGGCCTGTCCTGTGCCCAAGCCTGCATAAGTGCCTCTGGCCACAGGGTATCAACGATTCTCTTCTTGTTCAACTCCATGTATTCCGCAGACCCAGTCTGTTTCGCCGTGTAGGCATCCAGCGCCATCTTCTGCATCGTTGTCAACTGGAATGAAGGAACTACACTTTTAATATGTCTAACCAAGCATCCTTCCAGACAGAAACTGACCATATTGACCACGTTGTCCTCATGATTAAGCCTAAGAAAGAATGCAGTGTTTCCAGTTTGCATAGCCAACCCTAGAAAACCGAGTGACTGTCGTTTTTTTGGGGTTGGCCCCTGGAAATGGGCAGCTCTCGGTAAGAAGTAAAATTAATGCACCATTTACCTTCAAAATGTCTAGTTTTTTATGTTGGTTCAGCACTGGTAAAGCGCTCACAAATTGAGTAACAGTATTTGTTTCGAGATTCTTGCGTAATAACGCGGTAAAGTCTATGAAGGGAAATACCATTCCTGCTGTGAGAACTCAGAAAGAGAAGTGGATTTCAATGACAGTACTTCCCAGCTGTGATGTATATCTATCAAACAAGAGTACATGATATATGTGCACAACAGAAACCAAACCCAACTGTACAGCCGCAGCACGTCCCTTCCTTGCATGAGACACAGGGTCGTTCACCTTTCGAGATATTTTGAATGTCGAGCATTCCCGATCATAACTAAATCTCCTCCTACAATTTTTACTTATCCACATACTATGTGGTTGTAAATCTAGAAACTTTTGCGCTTTGAACTGATTATGTGTAGAAAGTTGTTCCCAGAAGAAAATAAGATACAATATCAAATTAGACCCCGATGTTGCTGTTGCCGTGTTTTGAGACTGGATCAAACTTTTCCTCGGCTCACTGATCAAAGATTGGTCATCTCTGTCCGATTTTTTTGTGTTGAAAATAGGACGTGAATTTGCTTCAGGATGCTCTTTGCATAGTCAAACAGGACAAAAACCTCACTTTCCTCAGACATAATGAGACCTTCGGACACCGTGAAACTTTGCTGCATTGATGGGACCCCAAGATTGATGCGCATGATGCGCAGGGGTGATGACGTCACGTAAATAAGGCCCCCTTAGTAACACTTTAGGGCCATGCTTAAGAAGCTCCGACGTGCACCTATTCCAATACCTGCACAGGTAGGGACACCACTTGCATATTTCATGCACATGCTGTAGGCTACTTTTTTGATAGCAAACTTATTACGCTCAACTTCATGCATGCAACAAGAAGATTTTGCGCTAAACTTGAAACTTGAAGGAACTCGTCTTTAATTTACCTTCCCATTTTGCCACATCGCTGTGACTCCAGCTTCAAACTGGTTAATCTCCAGCCGTTCCATCCTCGGAGCGAGCAGGTCTGGTTTGGAGCCAGCTGGAGGAAGTTGCTCTACCAGACGGACTTCGTTGTTTCTTGGCAGCCGCCACCCATCATCAGATGCATAGTTCTTTAAAAAGATAGATAATATCAGTGTGCATAAACTGTAATGACAAAGCCATAAAATCGTAGTCAACCTTCAAAAACGTTCTGCCTTTATAGGCGATGCTTTAAAGGACCCCTTTGAACCACAGGAACTGCATTCACAATTATTCAGCAAGAAAGACACTACCAGGCTAATGGCATATCAAAGGTGTAAAGTTTGACTATCACTGTTCATACATGTGGTGTAATGCAGGATATTACGTATTTTACACTAAATAATTCTGCCGTGTTGACGCAAGCTGTTTGCTCATCAACCTTTCAGAGCGGTAAAGGGTAAGCAAATTTTCAAGCGTTGGTTGTTGGTGCTTATGAACTTTATGCTTTTTTTTTACTCTTGGGTTTTCAAGAAATTAGCTTAGTCAACTGTTACGGGCCCGTATTATAAATGGGCCCTCATTCTGACTAGTTTGGGATTAGGCATGGGGTGGGAATAGGACCCAAGACGTTAGCATAGTTTGATAGCTTATGACACCAAGATTTGGGAAGTATATATTTACAAATGTAACAGACAATCATATACCTTGTACTCAGTGATGAGCTTCTTCTCATGATCTGCGGTGAACCGGTAGAGATGGGGGCAACTGTGCTGCTCCATGTCATTGCTGACATCACCCAGGAAGGCCTTGATGTCCAGGAGGGCGTCCATTTCCCAGGCCTTGACATTGGGAAAGCTTTGGCCAATGGCGTGCATCAGTTCCTCAACTGTTGTAGCGTCCCGCTTTTTGTTCAGCGTGTGCGCTATCTTACTGAAGAATTGATCTACGTCTTCGTGTGTGTGTCCGACAAGGAGATAGCCCACCTGCACCTGTTGTAGAATGATAAAACAATTATGACGTCATTAATTTTTTTTTTTTTGTAAATTTTTTTTTTTTTTTTTGTAAATTTTTTTTTTTTTTGTAAATTTTTTTTTTTTTTATTCACAGTTCTTTAAAGAGGATGAGACGGAAAGCAGACCCTGCTTATCGAGGTCTTCTCCTCATGTACATAAACAAAATAAAGACACACATACAGGACTACAAAACGCTAAATAACAAAGGCAAGAGATAATGATAACGACATGAAATAAAACAACAAGGAATCAAATAACAAAGTGACGTGTAGCTGGCATACAAACTTAGAAGTAATCAAATAAGGTTATAAATCAACTTAAACAACCTGTCTATTGAACACAAGACATAACTACATGAAAATAAACAAGGAATCAAACAACAGAGTGACATATGGCTGATAAACAAACTTAGAAATAATCAAATAAGGTTCAGCTAAAACGATCTGTCTGTTTGATGAACTTAAATACAACATCAAATAAATGACAGTTCTGAATGGTAGATAGTACTGGGTTTCCCCTGAGTAAGGTTGAACATAAAATATTTTCAGTGGTGTGTCTTGGGTCAAATGGTAAGATACCCTGCATGAACATAGTGGTTAAAGATGACAACATATCAAGTCTTGCATCATTGTATAGAGGACAGTGTAGAAAATAATGTATAGTTGATTCGTTAGGGTGGCCACATTTACACATAGGACTATTTACACATTTATGTTGGAACAGGTGGAAATTTAACTGACCGAAGTTAAGTCTAAGTCTAGTGAGATGGATTGCTGGGAATCTGGGACCATGCGAGAAGTGAAGGTGGGTAGGAGGTCTATAGAATTGATGATAGAATTAATTGATGTTTTGGCTAAAACGGGGAATTCCCATAATACCTAAATATCTCACTCAAAAAGTTACCAATAAAGGCTTCTTATTAATATTTAAGTGTTATAAGACACTGTTGTCAAAAGCCGACGCAACGACGTCAAATGACGTCATAGAATGACGTCATCTGTAGTTAAGCTATCCGCCATCTTGGATTATCAACCTTAAATTTTTCATGATACTTTTTTTTCAACATATAACGCTAAAACCCCATGAAAATGGATTAAAAACGTTCACACGAATGTTTTCTGTAAGAAATTACCAAGTAGTGATGAAATCTGAGTGAAAATAAGCTTGTTATACTTTCATCACGATATTGTCGGCCATCTTGGATTTTGACCAATTACGTCATCTCATTAGCATAATTTATGAATATTTAATTATAAATGTTTAACTTAGTTGTTCTGGCACAAGCCGTTTTGGAGCTATAGAAGTCAAAGTTAGCGCAGGCACTTTTAGCCCCAACCCCCGGCCCCCCAATCTGGATAGGGTAAATGATATGGTAGGACAGGGTACAACTGAGTGTTAGAAATAACTTTGAAGTTGGGCATAGTGTTAAATATTGTGCGATGTTTACTGACCTCTTTGAATATTCCCCTGATCACCAGGTAGCCTAGGAAAGCAAAGACAAACTTGTTCTTGCACTCCCTCCTGTCAAAACAAAAAAGAAAGCTCTTCAGAATCTATGAAAATGCTTTTCAGAGAGTTTTCACAATATAAGAAAACATGGGCATTTGAACTAGCTGGACAAATGCGATGCATGATAGGGATCTTTTTACATGAATCCTACAGCACTGTGTCACTAGACAAGGGAAAATCCACCAAAGTTGATACCAATGATAAATAGCATGTGTAATCTACTCTCCAAGCAGAGGTTGGTGGAAACAATCGTGGCCTTTTCCTGTCATCCGTTTATTATCAATCGACCTTTCCACCAACCTCTGTGACACAACGGAGGCTCAAAAGACAATGTGAGTAGTTCTGTGAAACATATGGCAAAGTCTCCCCCAGTGCCCCTATTCTCCGCAGTTTGTGAACTGGCAATGGAAATAGTTTTACAAGCGACCTCGTGCGCCACAGAACAAATGGATTCAAGCGCGCATAAGGTCTCAGAACACAGTTTTTCTGGTATGGGGATTTACATGGTTAAGTGAGGTGGTTCGACGACTCAAAACCTATAGATACAATTCACAAGAATTTAGTATGTTGAAGTTGAGGGTACAAGCTACAAAATATCTGAAGATGAGCATAGATTTGCCGGCTCGTTTTTCTATAACAGACACTTTGATTTGACCCCCAGCGGAGGTCATGGAACTGCAGGCGGCGAACAGGAAGTGCCGGTAACATATCAAGGCGCAAATTCCCGCCGGCCGAAAAAGCGACGTAATCCAACTTATACAGTATGAACACCGATGTATTCCTCTACAATTCACCATAGATTCCACCTCGCTGTCGTGCACGGAAGAATAAATACGGCCTTTGCAAGTACCGCGATGTACTATTTTAACCCGAACTACTTTGGACGGGGGTCACGGATAAATACTGTGTTATGAGACCATATGTCATTAGCATACCGCCAGCTGCATTTCTTCACTTGTCATGTGACCAAACAGCATAACAATGTAACCGAGAATACAGCACTGATGTGTGATTCATGCTACACACTATCAGTTCAGTTCAGAGTTCAGTCCATTTTGAACCTATATCTGTTAAGAAATAGTTAATCATCGGTTTGGTGTCTTTGACAATTATGCAACATTGCCGCAGTGTACACACTTCTACATTCAACAGTACTATGAAATTGTCGAGCTAGAATAAGTTATCAGTAGAAATATGATTGACATACCAGCAGTTGTCCATCTGGAGAAATAGTGTTGCTGGCAGCTTGTTGTCGTACATCTGCAAGAAAAGTCATAATGCAGTGTTCTGTCATAGATTTATATTTGGAAACATGATCTATATTATACTTTAGTGATACATTACTGTTGCAAAACAGATGCGATTACAAACAACATTTTTACTTTGTGGGCAATACCAATAAATTTTGTTTTGTTCCACTTACCCTAGACACCATCCTTAGGGTGGCCAGCAAGACGTTACACGTCAAGTTGCTGTCGTGTGGCCAGCGCAAGTTATCGATGTAGGCAAATGCCTGGCCCAGGCCATGGACTAGGACACCTGTTACGTGCGTCTTCAGCTTCCACTTCTCTGACTCCTGAAACATAATTATGACAATATGCATAAATAATGCCATTAGGACCATTGAAGGATAATGTGTAGACGTTACTATGTGAGATCACGTGACTCACATGCAGGGTTCTAGCTAGTGCATTTTGGCGTAGTGGTCCACTACGCTAAAATTTGTGACCCCTACGCTAAAATAAGGGCCACTACGCTAATTTTTAACTAGTGTAATGGTGCTTTGCTATCATTTGCTTGTTCAACAATGACAAATAAATGTCTGAACAATGAAAAATGATGATATGCTACTCAAAACTGACCCCAAAATTCTATTTTTAACTCTACATCTTCAAATCTCACTGTGGAAGGACCAAGACCCCCCTTTCACACCAATCTCCTGATTAATCGCTTTGCTACCATGCCATTCCCACTACGCTAAAATGAAATCCTAGCTAGAACCCTGACATGTCTTCTGAATCAAGTCCTAAACAGCCGCCCCGGCCGCCATCAAAACCTAAAGCCAAACTAATTCCATCACAATAATGAAACAGCAAACAGATTCATGATGGTGAGTACGATCCAGCATGCATGGGGTCTGCATGAAAACTATGAAAGACGCGGTCTATTTCCTAGCACACAATCGTTAGCCTGAGGTCTAGATTACGTGGACATTCAATGCCAAATCTTATATTTTCTATCAAATGACTTGAATGTGTCCATTTTACCAATGTAATGACAAGAATCCGGAATATTGACGTACCTTCGTTTTTTGGACAAAATGTGGGATGGCCGTTTTGTTCTGGTCCATACCGTCGATGATTATGGAGAGATAGGCCGAGGGATCATCGAGGGACCTGTGTACCTTCCCCCAGTACACCCGTCTCTCCATCCTGTGTACAGTTAATTGTTAAGTGTGTCAAAATATGTACTATAGATGTGTCAACCAGACACAACACATTTCTGTTGTAACTCGCACCAGGTGTACAAGTATGTCTTAAGGTGATAATGGGAACCAATTAACAGCCTGATTTTAATTGGAGGGGTGAGGTTGGGTAGGTGTGACAGAGTCACAAATAACTGGGTGAGGCGAGGAGGGACCTAATTGAGATGGACCTACATGTAATCGGGTAACGGGGAGAGGTTAATCCATGTTTGCAGTATTGGTATTTATGATTAATGCCAATACAAAGTTTACATTCAATTACAATTGTAATATATAAGAAGGCAAGAACACGTTGCACTGAAATCAGTGTCAGCTTTTAGTTTATCAGTGAAAAAATGACTACTTTAGAGACTTTTGATCTATCATGTATCGTTTGACAAGGACAGGATGACAAGATATAATGGGTATGTCGACTTAGTAAAAATTCCAGGAGAAGGTCAACTTACATCTGTAGGTCATTATGGAGCTGCAAGTCATTATCGATAGCCTCCCTCTGCTCAGCTGTTGTTGCTTCACCTCGCGCTGTCCGCAGATCCTTGCAGACGTCGCAAATTCCTAGGCGGCTTGTCTGAAACAAGGCGGATACTTATGTTGAGTAAAGGGCGCACAACAACAACAACAACTACTACTACTACTTCTCCTTTTGGAAAGGTTACCAACAACAGATTTTATCTGGTTACAGATTTCTTTGAACAGGAAATGAGCAGATGTCTAACTATGATATGAGTACACCTTCAGAAAACGTGCATGTTGTACAAAATTCACTATAAAGTAAGCAATGAGAGCATAATAACTGTACCTCGGGGATTTTTAGGTCAGGATATTCATCAATCCACATCCCATTGAATGTTGACATGGCGATGGGCTTCAGCATGTCAACACCCCGACTTTTTCTGTACCTCTGGTATACTTCAATCTTTGTCATCGTTGATGGCAAGTTGATTGCGATCTTGTCTGGCATCTTGTCGCCGTAGCGCTCCGCAAACTCGCCAAGCCATACAGATGCAAGACAGTACGAAGGGCTACGGCGCAAGATGCCAGTGTTCCCGTGACGCACTGTTCTTTTCCCTTTCAAGTAATCTTGTAGATATTCATAGAAACTGCAAGGTTGAAAGAAACAAGATTAAACTGACAGCCATATACCAACATTGCAATGTGTCAAGTTTATCTGACTTTATCAATTAAAGTTCTTGATAAGTAAAGACTGAGTCAAAACTCAGCTGTCGTCAGAACAGCAGTAATAAGCTCTTGGCTATGATGCGTATTTCTATTACTCCTGATCACGCTAGCCTCTATACCTGCATTGCTAGCTTTATGGTATGTAGACATATATTGTCACCTGCTTGAAAAAAGCAGGTCTTGATTTTGGTAGGGATCTTTGTGATTCCAGACCGATATCTTTAGAACATCCGGATGGATTGCGATTTCCTTTGCTATGGGGATAGAATGTGTGAGCCATTGTGCTATAGCGCGCATTAGAAGTTTGCTGCAGTTATGTGGGTTTTTTTTAAATATTTACATATTTAAATATTTTACTTTTTTAAGTAGAGTGGTCCCAGTAACTGATAGGCATCTGGGCAATGGACATTAGGACATGTGAATCACTATATACACATTAGGGATATGAAGCTGATCGCTGCACAGATCCACAACTAAGTAGAAAGAATAACTGTAACCATCCCTGTCACCTCTTTATGGAATGAACTAATATATACACATTAGGGATATGTGCCAGGTGCAGGTGTAACAGTAGGAAATAGAAAGGAAATGGTGAGGTCACTAGAAAGGTGAAGTTTTTGATCTCACCATTTACCAGGTAGATATATAAGAACAATGATGGAATAATTTTGCCAGGCGCACCATCACAAAAATATTTCATGCAGGTTTGAGTTTTCAGACTCTTGTTTGATTTGTGGCCACTTCAAGCCGCATTATCAGCTCGGTTCACCTTCATCTCTAAATGCTCTAAATTATACATCCGTGAGCACGTGTGATTATGATCTACAAATCTGGCAATGAATTTGACAGTGTGCTCGCCTGCCCCGAAAAAGTCTGAAAACTTAGGCCTTGTTCAAGTTGTTGTCTTCTAATGCATCGTTACCGAAGCCTTTTTGAAAATGTGAACACGTTGATGTCTGAATTGTGCTTACCTCCAAAATAACTGTATATGCAGTAGTAGATCTCATTAAATTCATCGCTGATTTATTTGGCGGTATCATGATTAGTGGCGGTACTATGGTACTGGATGATAGTAGATGCCGACGGACGAACAACAAGAACTGAGAAAAATGACACCGGTTACACCGGTGATGGTCTCACCTGCTTCTGCTGATACCATGGAGCAGGTACCAGGCCTTCCCGCACACAGCATGGCCTTGGCATGGGAAGGAGGTGATCTTGGCTTGGCCGTCACCGCGCCTGTCAGCTGCCTTCATCATGTCTAGGATGTACTGACCCCGTCCTGATCCACGATCCAACATGTCGTGTCGGCAGGTGAGGATTTTATCAGGGTCAAACTTGGTGACGCATCTGTTCCGACAACAGGGTACGGCTGTCTTCATGCACTTGTGTAGCATGTCTGCAATGGAGCTTTTGCTCAACAGCTTCTCCCGTCTACTTCTCGTCTCTGTGTGTACACCTGCAACGTTATAGGAAAGTAAAAATTCATTAACTTCTCACGGTATTTTCGGCTTAGCAGAAAACCCAAGCAATGGTCATTCATATATTCATGTATTGGATCCTCTTGAACTAACAAGAAAATGTGTTGTATCATAGTTGAACTATGAGGTAACAGACCACTGATGACCGGTCAGTGATAAGATATCTAGGTCAGCTCCCAGCAGGGATAGAGCTTGCTAAGTGACGTTTTACACAGAGGGCTAGAGTCATATATTTGGAGATGTAACTGTGTCATACCTACTTTCCAAGCAGAGGTTCGGTTTTGGCGTTTTTGTCAGGCTTTCTATTTAGTAGTTTTGTTCATATCTGCCGACCGACAGACAAAAAGAAATCAGTAGAAAACAGAAAGACTGACTAAAACGCATACAAACACATACAAACACATACAAAAAACAGCCGGAGCCGAACCTCTGCTTGGAAAGTACTAGTATTCAATACACCTGTCACATCGTTGCACTTCTTGATCGCTGGAAGGTCGAGCTTGTTCTTCACTTACAAAATCGTTCATGTAGTAGTAAGGCTCGTGATATCGCCTGGGATATCATCTACAATGAACCTCCCATAACCTCTTGTACGAGGACGAGGTAAGACAAGGCGTTCCTCGCAGAAAGCAAATAGTTCGATTTATGTGCGATTCATTTAGGCTACCGCTGGGCAATTTGCAGGAAAATCGTTTAACGGAATGATAAGTTTCTTCTAAAAGTGACTATCGAATGTATCAAATACTGTACGTTACAAGATGTGCTGTTTCCGTTCCCTTAATTTTTCAACTTGATCACGCTGGTAGTATTAGGAATTATTTTCCAAGCAGAGGTTTCGGTCGGGTGTCTAACTCTACAGCTGTGGCCACGATTTCTTTATCCGCCTCCCTCCACAAAGAATAAAAGCGCAGCCAGTATATTGACTGCTTGGATCTTAAATGTCAGTCTTGACGTATTAGAAGGTTTACCTTCATTCAGATATTCCTCTTCAGTCTCTTCATCTCCATCTTCCTCTTCATCAGTGTCCTGGCTGCTCACGAAAAAGCCCCATCTGTGTTCATCAACCGGATAAGATGCAGTCTTCCTGTGGGCCTTTGGTCTTGTTGCCTCTCCTTCGAAGTCGTACACGTTCTGACCTAATTTTGCACATTAGGGAATTCTAATTAGAATTCCAATATTCACGTGATTGTCTTCACTTTTGTCACTTGTCTTAGATATAAGTAACACGTTTGAGTGATACAAGGCTAGCACTGCTGCAACAAATTACGCTTGACATGCCCCATTAGTAGCCTGGCTGCCTGAGTATCTTGCTCCAACTGATGAGCCTCGCTCACATGTGGTTATCAGCGAGAATATCTCTAACAGACTGGATATAGGTTGCTTGGAAAATAGAAGAAATGGGCCCAAACAATTTCTAGTTTCACTTATGTATGTCATATGACTGGCTAGTTCATCTGGTCTATTATTCAGTCTGCTTCACCAACATCTACTAATTATTATTTTCAACAAGTTTATAGAGTCTGTTGGAAACTAGGAGCGGGTGTTGTTTACAAGAATGCCTAGGCTAATCTATTATACGAAAAGGCGCGAAATTTGGGTACTCAGTTTTGGCGCCAAACAGACCTGATCCTAAAATCTTGTTTTGTGACAGGGGTTGAATTTTGAATTACAATCAATTCACATTCACATTGATTATTGACGCGACTTTGGACTGTTAGCGCTAGCCAGAAAAAGATTCATATTGATTCCTTGATCTATATATCTGTCTGTATTTAACCTCCTTGATCTAATTCATTGAGGTTTACCACATTTATCAAAGAATTGATACCTGGTAATTTAGTACCACCTCTTCAATGGGTCCTGCTAAGGATTCTTGCCCATTTAAAATCAACAACCCTATTCATAGCTAAGTTTGCTATCCTTCGCTGATAGACGATGCTGATAAGGCTGCAAATAAGAGGACTTTCACCTTGAGTCTCAGCTTCCTCTCCAATCTCTTCCTCTCCATCTTTGTCTGGATCTCCTTCATCTGTGTCCTCGTTGCTGTAGAAAAACTGCCGGCTGTGTTTAGCAACTGATGATGGTGTTGTAGTCTCCCTGGTGGTCTTTGATGATATTGCCTTCTTTGCAGTTACTTTCACACGATCCTCCCTAAGACAAAAACACCTTGAGTACACCTTAATGTTGTGGAGGGTGTTTGATCATCAAAATGTAAAGCATTAAAATTGACTTTTCTTCAACTTCTGCTGATGCAAGTACACAAGTGCAATGTATATTTTTTAGAGTAGTGGACAGTCAAGTTTTAATTTGATTTAACCCTGTAATGGTTTGTGTAAAATTTGATACCTTAGTGATGCAGTGCATATCTCCAGCACCATCCACATGCGGATGTTAGGTATTGCCACCTAGAAAAATAAGAATATTCAAAATCAATCATTGTATACAAGAAGTTTTACATCCTTATAAAGATCCAACACAGCACATCTTTACTTTCCTATTTAATGGTCTATAGTTTAAAAATCACTATCAGGATGCAAAGGTACTTTGTAATTGTTTAAGACCACAGTACACAAAAAGATATTGAGTCGAAGAAATCTCACCTGTGAAAAGTGCAACGGTAAATTGCACGCAAGGTGTGATGCATACTGGAAATTAAAAAGAAAGATAATGACGATCACAAAACAAATTTGGACAATGTTTTATCATATTTCATTTATTTATCGACCTGAAGGATGCAGTGCTATAATACCAGCATCTCAGCAAGTCATATTTTGAACTTGGCTAAGAAATGATACTTTCTTGACTTCTTAAAGTATCTGAGTCATAAAGAATTTTATTACACAAACCTGGCAAGCAAACACACCGCAGTCACTGCCATTTGTCTGCTGAGGTATTTCCTGTTCAAAAGAGAAGACCACTTGTTAAAAAACAATTATCCATTTGGATGACATTGCATTTTTTAAATCCCAAATCTCACACTAAGGTCATTTCTGACTGTAGCTAAAGTAACTAAACAACTGTGTAACGCTTTGTATGCTATAAATGCTGTTAATAAACAAATTTCCAAAATCTGTCTGTGACAGTGTCAAACTGAATCCAGAACAAACTGAAGTCATGCAGAAAAGATAAACATTATTGAATTAAATTAAGTAGTCAATAGGCATACAGCTATTAATGTAAACTGACAGAAGCCTATTAAAAGCCTATTGCTTACAAAATTTGAAACCTGTGGAGTGAAACACAAGATTGACGTGGACAGAACTTGAACTTTATATTTGTTCTCACACTATTAACTCATTTATTTTAAAATTGGTTTAGCTGTATGCTTAATATAAAGGTGTTACATACATCAGCAGGGGGCATATAGAATTCCCACGACTCCCAGCTCAGTTCTGCATTTGGCGAGTAGGAGGTCAACAAGCGTCTAAACAAAAAGAAAAATAATGGGAACTCTTTCTTGCATCCTTTACTGTCACAGTTACTGAGTAAAAAGTTTCTAAAGCAACAACATTACCAATGGCAGAAAGCCCATTGGCCAAGGCTGACCTACATAAATGTACATGTACATGGGATATTATTACCGCAATCATAAACAGAATGTCTCCTTTTTTTCAGCAAAATTTACATTTAGTAAATCACTGCTAAGAGCAGCTGTGACCTTTTTGCCACAGGTCATTGTGTAAAGGCAAATACGTGACACTGTTCAGGAAATCTGAATACAATGTTCCTACTTTATACTAATGTAATGTATTAGTTTGTTGTTGTTGTTGTTGTTTGCCGAGAGAAGAAAATTCAGAATTGGCCATATATTCTTGGGAACACATACTATTATACCTTTAGGTTAGTGTACATATTACATGGTTGCATTAAGTAGGATTCAACAGTAAATGATTAGCCCTGATAAAGTAAGATATTAGAGGTACAATGCCAAGATGTACTAACAGATATAGCAGAGCATGATCAAGCAAATGTAACACACAAAAGTAAGAAATGATTGCCATTCAGGTACATGTGAATGTGGTCACAAGTTGAAAATCCTTAAAAACTGATGGTATAAAAACACACTTACCTTGCTCTTTCAAACGCTACGTGCTTGTCAATGCCGGAGCTGGGAGTCTGGAATGAATCGAGAAGAATAACTGTCTTCCTCTTCGGGTAGAATACCTGCAGAACATTAACCAATGACCAAGCGGTTCAAATTTACATGTCTGCATTTTTGTCAACAGAGAGACATTGCATGAGTCAAATACTTTGGAGTAAAGCTGAATGCGCATGCTGTGTTAGAGCACTTATTGTAAATGTATTCGAGGTTAAAAATGACATACCAGAAGCCCCCAGTGGCTTGCCTCATGGACAGGCAGGAAAAGTAGGTCACTGTCATGTATGTCCTGGAACATAAGAGAATTAGTTACTTCTAAGATACATGCATTGTACAGTAGAAGCCTGCTCTTGCACAATCTCATGACAATTGATCTGCTTTTAATCTCAGTGGCTTTTTATTGATTATAAGATAGTTTGGATAGGTGATTTTATTTTAAAGAAAAGGTAACGCCCTTGTAAAAAGTTTTTAAAACTGACTTTTTTTGCTCCAAACTGCATTAAACAGAGCTTTCTATCTGCTCTGTGAGCTATGAACAGTACTCAGGCTATGACTTTGAAGAAATTCCACACTTGTCCATACTCTAAATGGCAAATTGGAAATGACGATTATGGAAAAAGAAGAAGCTGACACTTTTTAGATAGATTTATGTTCACAAGGGTTACAATGAGCCAAAAAAGTTATTTCGTCTGCGTAACATCTCATCCTATAACTTCATTCTGCAACGTGCGAGAATTGAAGAAGGTAATAGGCCATATTTAGTGTCTCTCTCAAAATGGCTCATTTTCAACTGTCCACAGTTTGTGAAGCTTTGGTAAAATCAAAGATTTTATGTATGTTATTCATTGGCACCAGTCCGAACAGCTAGAAATACCTAAGCCCTGTCTATCTAACTCCAAATGTTGTTTAAACCTATCTAATGAAAAGGCCCTCACTATAGTTTGTGATAACAAAGTGTGTGAACATGTAATGTAAAGTACTGAATCGGTAAGTGTGACACAATGCTAACTGTCTAATTTTACACACAGGCCTTCCTGATGGTCGAACCACTGTAGCATACATTGTAGTGTTTCATCAGTCTTACTTCAAGATCAAACATACCTTTTGAGATTTCTGGTGGCTTTTGAACGTGCCAAAGTCTCCCCTTCCGAGTCTCTCATATACGGAACAGTCGAAGTAGTCAATGTTAGCCTTGGAGTACATGTAAAAAAAAATATTGTATAATTTGTATTTATAAAGTGTATCTCAAGTCATAAAATATAGATTTTCGTCATTAAGTATGCAAATTAAGTCCAAAATTGCATAATTTACATCTTAATTGTACATCTTTCCCAAAGATACCAGCATGCTAAATATCATGGAAATCCATCTTTCTATGTTCTGTTATACTACGATGGAGGCTAATTACCCTTAACGCTAAACTGGTGAAATCTACGTCGCTTCGGACGCTTATATTAGTCCCTGACCGCGGAATTCATCGCTAAACTGGTGAAATCTACGTCGCTTCGGACGCTTATATTAGTCCCTGACCGCGGAATTCATCGCTAAACTGGTGAAATCTACGTCGCTTCGGACGCTTATATTAGTCCCTGACCGCGGAATTCATCGTTAAACTGGTGAAATCTACGTCGCTTCGGACGCTTATATTAGTCCCTGACCGCGGAATTCATCGCTAAACTGGTGAAATCTACGTCGCTTCGGACGCTTATATTAGTCCCTGACCGCGGAATTCATCGCTAAACTGGTGAAATCTACGTCGCTTCGGACGCTTATATTAGTCCCTGACCGCGGAATTCATCGCTAAACTGGTGAAATCTACGTCGCTTCGGACGCTTATATTAGTCCCTGACCGCGGAATTCATCGCTAAACTGGTGAAATCTACGTCGCTTCGGACGCTTATATTAGTCCCTGACCGCGGAATTCATCGCTAAACTGGTGAAATCTACGTCGCTTCGGACGCTTATATTAGTCCCTGACCGCGGAATTCATCGCTAAACTGGTGAAATCTACGTCGCTTCGGACGCTTATATTAGTCCCTGACCGCGGAATTCATCGCTAAACTGGTGAAATCTACGTCGCTTCGGACGCTAATACATGCACTAGTATTTCAAGCAAGGAGGTTAGATAGCATTTATATTGTTGCTATACCTCAACGAAACACTCTAAGGTCATTGACCGGTAAAGCAGTTGGCGATCGCCAGAACGTTAACGCGATCAAATACATGTGTACAGCTCAAATGAAAGCGCAGCTTTTATCTACATGTATACAAATGTTACATCTTGTGTGTAAACAGACGCTACGTTTCATGGTGTAGAAGCTAGCGCGTTCCCTGGCCTTCATTCTCTAGTATACAGATATAGAGTCCTTGAACGTCCTAAAAATACTTTCGTGTTTTCAAAATTCCTTTTCCAGCAGAGCTGCATTTCTGAAATCCCACTTTCAGTCTTTGTTCATTTCTCCCTCGACAGAGTGGCACCAACACCTATCACAATTGATTGATGGACCCCACCCAAAGCCGTTAAAGAGCGGTCGGAGCTTCAGATCAAAAGACTTGGGAAAACTTCAGTGGAGCGAATACCGTTGTTGGAAATTCTTAATCTCCAAGCAGACACTCCTACCAAATGATACTTCTAGTAGTTTGTAAATAATGATAACAGCAATGAATCAAATATTATGATTACTATACCAGGAGAACGAAGTTTGGATCATAGGATGGCTAGAGGCTTTCTATAATCGTTGTTGAAATGAAAACACAGGTAATTAGCACAGTATTTAACACAATATATTTTTATTACTACTAAATCAAATCATTGATAGTTAGAATCGTAAGTGATCCTTACCTCTGAACTGCACGACATCTTGATCACCTTCAGGTAAACATCAATGATCTGCCAAAAACAATATGATATCAATCAAAATAAGAAAGGTATCCTAGCTTAACCTAACTAGCATTTGCTACTTTTGATAATTCAAGTTCTTTGTAACTTGGAGATGTAAGTATTGTATATCCCAGCCAAAGTCCGTAGGTGACAAGAATGAACCTTTCAAGGACCATCAGCCTCTGTGCATCTGCAATTTGAGCGTGCACATACATACAAACAAACAAGCAAACAAACCAAAATCGTTCCTATGCGGCGGCCCGACTAACGAAATTATTACCAAAGGCCATATCGCGTACCGCCTGTCCACATTTTTAATATCGGGAAATATCTTCCACATCTCTGAAAGAAGTTTAATTTTCATCAACGGTAATATCATATTTTGAGTGCAACAAATATTTCGAGCGTTCACTCGACGATGTTTGTGTTGTTTTTCTATGGTAGGTATTCTACTCAACAAATCTTTTAAAAATCCTACTTGTAATGATTGAGAACCTTTATTTCTTATCACAGTCGTAATTGTTGTAGGTATGAAATGGCAATTAGAGGCGGCGCAGTCCCCCTTAGTAGATCCCGCTGTGGTTTGTTTACAAGCCAGGCCGGCCTGGTTTAGCAAGCACGGTGTCCCGCGTTGTGCAGGTCATTGAACTCGCCGCTCCTTACGAGGGACTTGATTGACCAATCAGAATGGTTCTCGGCGTATCAAGTAACGTCCCAACAAGACCAGGGGATGTAGCGTAAAGATGTAGCGGGCATTGTTTACACTCGTAACCAATGGCAACAGAACGGTTTGACTCCTTCCGCGCACCTGCACGCCTTTCCTAGTTTGTGACAATTTCAAGAGCGTGCCCGGTGCGTGATCAGCGCATGTGCCACACCGCAAATGGAAAAGTACAGTGTAAAGAATGTTAACTAAACTTAAGTGACTTACATAGTCAGACAGCAATCCCTCGTCCATCAGAGTTGACAAGTCTGTTTTGGAAACGCTTTTGGGGGGATGTCTGAAGAACTGTTCAACCTATAGGGAAGAATGTTTATAGTAAAATGTTTTTTTTTGTGCACAAACTCTAGTCTTGCTTTTGGTACTTGCAACAGGATTTCAAAGGACAATAATACTCATCATGACATTTTCCCAAACACAAAAGTTATTAAACACGGTTGAAATAATGAGCGCTTGCCTTCTCTTCATCCCGTTGACCCAATGGTCTGTATTTGGCTACCCGACTTTTTTCTCTTTCTAGAAGAAAGTCGGGTAAGGCGCTCACCCACATCCTGTAAAAAAAATATCACATGATGTCATCGTCGCTAAGATACAAACCATTGAAAAAATGTGGATTATAAAGTGAGGGAAGTGATTGGCATATTTACCTTGACAAGGGGAGAGGACGCTACGCTGACTTTATGAGATTCCCAGTCTAACTAACGCCAGGTACCCCGGCCCGGTCCCGTCGTGGGGGGTGCTAAGATATGGAACAGGGGGTTCTTTTTGTTCTCCTAAGGTGTTCTTTTTCACTTCGTGAAAAAGTATTTTATGTTTCCCTCTGAAGGCCATTATGTCTAGGGTAGTCTCACACAGTATCTCACGCAGTAACAACAGACAAAATATGGTTTGGCGGTAATATCATATAAGTTTTAATCAATGTGACTGACGAAAAGATCGGCATCCCACCTCTTAACACGTTACCGTGAATGAGAATCGTTGAACATGCTCAATAACACGCTTGATGATAGAAATAACAATAAGCGTGCATATTCTATCAAACACATAATGAGGAACTTCTTCTAGACATTTTCGGACATTTTCCATACATTGAACCTACAGAATCAGAATGCAAATTCTGCTTCGAAACCCCCCCTCCTTGAGAAGTACAACCGCATGTACGCTTCATCTGGAGCCATTATCACATAAGAAATACTGAATGCACAACTGTGACTTCATGAAATCATGTCAAAGTAGCTATTTCTTAAATCCCGAAGTTTGGTAGTGTAGAACCATCAATCCAACAACCAGTAAAGGCAAGTGACTGAAGCTAGGGTCTTCAGGACTAATATTATGTACACAGAGCTGCGAGCCGGCTACCCCAACCCTAACTCCCTGACCTTGCAGGAAGGGGGGAGGTAGGATTTACCCATGCTCTGACCAGCAAAATGGTGTTTACTCACCTAACTTAAGATTCACGTAGTCCTAAGTGTACATAGAGCAAAAATTGAATCTGAGTATATTTGCATAGAATGGTCTATTTGTAAGTAGTCAAATGCAGGCGTATCTAGTAGTGAGCCTGCTTAAATACTAGTACTGGCACTTCACTTGTTAAAACTAGAACATGAAAATACCTCGTTCCAATCATCAATAGAGGCTTCCTAAGTCATTGCTTTGCCACATGAATATGGGTACGTCCTAGACAATCGTAGCGTTGAGAACAAATGAGATAATCGTCTGGGCAGTTTGAAACGACCAATAACGTGCTAATGTGACTGCTGCCTAACATGGATGTGCGCTAGAATGTCAGGACAAACTTCTAGATAATATTGAGGTTAAATCTAATGCTAGTAAGAAATTCAGATGGAGTGTGTCCAAAGTGGTTTTCAACATCACGAAACTGATGAATGAGGATCCAGTCAACAGCATGGAAATCGAACGGATCGACCGATCGTCATCATTTCGTCAAGAAAGTCTAAGGTGATCGACTCCCTTCTCCTCGAGTCGCCGCTATCCTCAATTTGCAAGTCCTCTAAAGTTCATACAGTTCAATCTGGTAGTTTGGTGAAAACCTGACCACAACAAGGTTTCACAATAGTGTATCCAAGTGGCGAATCCATAGCAGCCGCAGGAACAATAGGTTGTCCTCATCGCTGGCGAACAAAGGCCGTCGACGTCTTGTGGCTGGACGTTCGACGAGGAGCTCCGCTTCAAACCAACCAGCTGATGGTCTCCGTACTGCAGCACCATATCAGCACAACCAGAGCTCGGAAAGAGATGAACAAATTAAGTATACGCAAGTATGGCAATTTCCACAGCTTTACTTTTCTTGGGATTAACCTCCCGGTGATAATACAGGCATCTGCATGCCCACTAAAACATATAGATATAAAAACCATACTTGTGAAAGGTATAGTAAATAAAAACAAACTTGTGATGGTAAATGTATATAGGTAAAGGCATTTAAATCATTTTTGATAGCCTAGACATGTTAGACATAAAACACATTGTATTTACAGATGACGTACTGGCTTGGCATTATTCTTGACATTAATTCATTTCTGATAGCCTAGTGATATAGGCATACAACACAATAATGCTTGTCTACACATGTAACTGTATACACATAAAGGAATTCAAGTATTTCCTGTCGTTGACCACCGCTTACAATTAACCGCCCGAGATTCTTGATTTTTGAATCAAATAAGCCTCTACACCGGTACCGAATCCAAGGTTTGGTGCACAGGTCCCGAGAAATATACATTGGATACAAAAATAACACAATTAGAATATCGGTAAAAGTGCCTTACAGTGTCCTTCAAGGAAATTAATTTTTAGTTCTAAATCTAACTACAGGAGTTTTCCATCCGAGTTTCATGAGACAACCGCTGCCTTTTGCCTCAGATTGGTAATAAGCATTAATGGACGGCACACCCATAACCGCTAACGAACCGACGCAGTGTTTGACTCACAAATAATGATAATATCACGTCACAATGCCGCTTACGAACCGACGCAAAGGGACGGCACGCAAATAATAATAGGCAATAGGAGCCCAACAATGTCCCTTACAAACCGACTCAATATTTGACACACATGGAAATAGCACATCACAATGCCGCTTAAGAACCGACGCAAAGGATGGCATACAAATATTCCCTTTGTATATTGATCTTTATGACACACAAACACAACTTATCAAATACTGGCTTAGACTACGTACCCTACCCAATGATAGAATTGTAAAGAAGGCATATGACACATGTGCACAGCAGTTGAACAAGAACGAGATTGGATCATACATATTCAAGACATTTTGTGCAGGAATGGTTTCCAAAGCGTTTGGTTAAGCCCTGTCGTTGGTACCAAACACTTTGGTAACATATTCAAAGAACGTCACAAAGACGCATTTCTCTCTGGATGGCGGCAAAAAAAAAAAAAAAAAGAGTTGTAACAAACTGAAGACTTACTCCCAAATCAAAAGTCATTTCACACTTGAAAATTACCTTTCGTCAATTCATAATAAAGCCTTTGTTGTTGATATAACCAAATTAAGAATCAGTTCACACTGCTTGAAAATAGAAAGGGGTCGGTATCATAATATACCAGCCAACCAGAGACTATGTCCGTCATGTCAAGATGGTATTGAAGACGAATTTCATTTTCTAATGACCTACATATACCGTAGAGAGACAAAAATTAATGGATCATGATCACATGTAAATCTAGTACACCATTGCCAAAGACAAACACAGGTATTTTTAAACTACTTATGTCATGTCCAGACTACATGTCTACAAATCTAGGCCAGTACATTTGTACTGCTCTGAAGAAGAGAGAAGGTATTGTACAATAGCAGACCTAATCATTTAAGTTGTATTTTACACTATGATAACACGCCATATGTGTTCACATTCCTGTACTACATGTAGTTACCGTGATAAGTTGTATCATCGTATAAAGTGATCTATTACCGTTGCCTTACATGGTACCATGTACAAATGTTGCGCAATAAACTTCATTCATTCATTCATTAATAACAGGAGTGTCCCACTGCCGCTAACGAACCGACGCAATGTTTGACACACATGATAATAGCACGTCACATAGCCGCTTATGAACCGACGCAATGGACGGCATACAGATGATAAGAGTGCCACATTGCCGCTAACGAGCCGACGCAATGTTTGACACACATGATAATAGCACGTCACATTGCCGCTTATGAACCGACGCAATGTTTGACACACATGATAATAGCCCGTCACATTGCCGCTTATGAAGCGACGCAATGGACGGCATACAGATGATAAGAGTGCCACATTGCCGCTAACGAGCCGACGCAATGTTTGACACACATGATAATAGCACGTCACATTGCCGCTTATGAACCGACGCAAAGGACGGCATACGTGATAAACACGGATTGGCACCCGCCAGTCCTATAGTATCACAACCGAGATAAACACAAATTGACACACACCAGTCACATGGTAACAACTGGGACAAACACGGATTGGCACCCGCCAGTCCTATGGTATCACAACCGGGATAAACACAAATTGGCACACACCAGTCACATGGTAACAACTGGGATAAACACGGATTGGCACCCGCCAGTCCTATGGTATCACAACCGAGATAAACACCAATTGGCACACACCAGTCGCATGGTAACAACTGGGGTATACACGGATTGGCACCCGCCAGTCCTATGGTATCACAACCGAGATAAACACCAATTGGCACACACCAGTCACACGGTAACAACTGGGATAAACACGGATTGGCACCCGCCAGTCCTATGGTATCACAACCGAGATAAACACCAATTGGCACACACCAGTCACATGGTAACAACTGGGATAAACACGGATTGGTACCCGCCAGTCCTATGGTATCACAACCGAGATAAACACCAATTGGCACACACCAGTCACATGGTAACAAATGGGATAAACACGGATTGGCACCCGCCAGTCCTATGGTATCACAACCGAGATAAACACAAATTGACACACACCAGTCGCATGGTAACAACTGGGATAAACACGGATTGGCACCCGCCAGTACTATACTATAGTGGCACAACTGGGATAAACACGAGTCGGCACTGACGCCTGTTTGTCAATGACAAAAATTGCCGTCTTTGGCATCCAACCTGACGGCCACAATAAACTCTAATAACAGTTACACGTCCCTTGTCCCACTATTTCTTAGTTTTCTGAGCTTTTCTTACCCCAAGCAAGCTATACTCAAGTTGTAACCAAACTGTGAATCAAACCTGACAGCCCAGGCATCCCATATTCGTTGTCTGACAAATTTAGCAATTAGATAAATTTAGAATACAAAAGGTCCAATCTTATCTGACAAAGTTAGAAAGCCCGACAAGCCTAGGCATCCCACCTCCGTCCTGTATGACATGAATATTTACCTTAACGTTTACCATTTCACCTTATATATCTGCTTGATTTACCCTGACCCTGTTTAGAAAGTACATTTCTCTATGTCCATGAAAGCGATACTCTAAACAGTTAAACCCGCCTATGACGGCGTTGTTCCTGTCTTTGGCTGACCTTCGGTCTCATGACGTAATGCCCGACACCAACAAAGATCAACAAAGTCATGATTGAAGTCATAACATAATACTTTTAGATTGTAGGGAACCAATCCACCCATCAATGGTTGATATAAATAAAATGGGGACAGGGTGGGAGGGAAAATCAGAGGAGAAAATCCAAGAAGTATTTGCGAGTAAAAATTTACGCTCAGAAATCAGGTTACGAACGTCCGAGCAAATAGGGCGACCTTCTGAAAAGCCCGCTAACATTCGATTGAGCTGCGTGCGTGGTTCTACGTGTCCACGTGCACACTGGAAGGTAGATTGTATTACATAATTAGCATATTCTTGCCCACGGGCATAAACAAATCCATAATGTCCCTTCATGCGTCCGACCTAAAATCCGTTTTTTCACTTCGTGAAAAAGTATTTTATGTTTCCCTCTGAAGGCCATTATGTCTAGGGTAGTCTCACACAGTATCTCACGCAGTAACAACAGACAAAATATGGTTTGGCGGTAATATCATATAAGTTTTAATCAATGTGACTGACGAAAAGATCGGCATCCCACCTCTTAACACGTTACCGTGAATGAGAATCGTTGAACATGCTCAATAACACGCTTGATGATAGAAATAACAATAAGCGTGCATATTCTATCAAACACATAATGAGGAACTTCTTCTAGACATTTTCGGACATTTTCCATACATTGAACCTACAGAATCAGAATGCAAATTCTGCTTCGAAACCCCCCAAGGAGCGACTAGCGAAAACAACAGCCAAAACACCGACTGAGAAATATCACTACGGAATCTGAGTGCACACTTTGAAGGAAACCCCCCAAGGGAGCTATTAGCGATGAAAAACCCGCCAAACCGACGAACCGGGGTAGAAAGGCGTCATCCTGACAAGAAACATCGTTAAACGCCAAATAGTGAAAGCACCCCTCTTTTTTTTCTAGGTTTCAGTCATGAATATCGTCAGAATTTAGGAATCAACTCTGTGGGTATCAACGCCGACCTCATAGTCTAAAAAGTTGCGTTACATGAATCACAGCAACCATCTATGGTATTGCTTGCATGTAATTAAGTTGTGAATCCCATTTGACTCACCAATACTATCATTGACTCACCAGTAATAGCATTGCCTCACCGGTACTATCATAACGTCTATGTGGAATTTTTGAATCGACCATGTGGTGATTCTAACGTTAGTAACGGCACGTCTGCATTAGAACGTTTTTGGAAAATGGTTGAAGTCAGCGCATGTGTAACGTTATAGTTTCGTCCGACCTGACTAGAAATGATTAATTCAACACCGAATCGCTAATATACCACTCTTGACTTAACATTTTTCAGTCAAGCGATTCTGTAATAAGTCTTGGGATCGGCTACATGTCTTTCGTCATCCACAGACACATCGATTCGTCGACTTCTGTTTTGCTATCGGTAAACTAATGAGATAAACTATGAATGAACATTGGCTTATAATATACTCGGTGACTTATATAGATATTAACAAAGTATTACTGAGCTCAGAGGCGTCAGTGTACGTCTAGCCAAGGAAGTTTCCAATCCCATAATGTGGTTATGCCAGACAAGGAAATGATCGAACGTTAACATTACCAAAAAGACAAAGGTGGGCAAATAACTTACCGCAGCAGTGCAGCGTTCAAATCCAGCGCCGAGAAAAAATCAAAATCAGAGGAGAAAATCCAAGAAGTATTTGCGAGTAAAAATTTACGCTCAGAAATCAGGTTACGAACGTCCGAGCAAATAGGGCGACCTTCTGAAAAGCCCGCTAACATTCGATTGAGCTGCGTGCGTGGTTCTACGTGTCCACGTGCACACTGGAAGGTAGATTGTATTACATAATTAGCATATTCTTGCCCACGGGCATAAACAAATCCATAATGTCCCTTCATGCGTCCGACCTAAAATCCGTTTTTTGTTCTTTTTGGTGTTCGGCTCTTTCTTCATCAAAGTAGGTGGTCACATATGGTGATGTTGCAAATCAGCATGATCGTGCCTTCACGTGCCCGGTCGCGTGACCAGTCACACATGACGTTATATGTTACACTTGACTAACATCGCACCGTTGATACAAGTTCCTATACAGAAAGTACTGCTGGATAGGTGATTTTTGTGTGCGGTCCATCTTCCTAGTTCCTAAATCATGGCCTTCCATTATGAACCGAGCCACACATACCCTAGGGATAATCCTCTCTTTTCGACATGTAACGTTACAGTCCTTTTTTATTTTCGGAACATATACAGTCAGCGCAGCGCTTGAAGGGTGTAATTTGCTGTGTGCGGACCAAACTCCTAAATCGCCTCCCTTAGCGAGACTAAAGAAAGAGAATTCTTATAAGAATAATCAAACCAATAAAGAAAATCATCATTCGATGGACAAATTTTAAACATGCTCAAAATCCGTTCCAGCTCTAGGTACACGTGGTGACCTTTATGTCGGTAAAATCTTAGGTTGAAAATTATGTCAGATCGCAGCTTGAGCCTGTCTCTTGGGTCTTTTCGACGACAATTTTAAAGCCTCTTCGCGTTGAAGGTCAGTTAAATAAAGGTTTTTCAGACATAGGCATGAATGAATATGTGCTCTAGTATAATTATTATACCTCAGTATCGATACTGGTAAGCTAAGAGTCTATAAAACTTGTATAACTGTATACGCTAGAGAGAGGTACTTAGACCCCGTTCACACTCAAAAAAATAAAGCGGCTTCAACGTGGAAGCCGCTTGAACGTGCAAGCCGCTTAAAAAAAATTAAGTTCACACTCATTTCAGACAATCCGATTTAGACCCCGTTCACACTCAAAAAAATGAAGCGGCTTCAACGTGGAAGCCGCTTCATTTTTTTGAGTGTGAACGGGGTCTTAGAGCGTAATGATTTCGAGCTACGCTCTTCACTTTAGAATTAGCGCTCGGCCCCTCGAAATAGAAAGAGGGCGATATAGGAGATTACCAGTGTGCGAACGAATTTGTAAATACTGTGCATCTATAGCAGTTGAAGACCACACCGAAAGAACTACATCGTTAAAAGAAATCACAATTATATACGGATATTCCTCGGCTTTCCCACATTTACGGACGAAAAGAAAGCCAAAATCACAAAACCCACAAATTGTAGAAAAAGTGGGACTCGATCTTTGTCTTCCTCTGCTTCCAAAAAAGAAGTCAAACCCAACCTATCTAGATATAGTCAACACTAGTATTCCAGTAGTCGCTCTGTATAATAATATCTATCACAGTTCAGTGTTACATGCATATTCTCTGTGTCCTTTGTACCATGTACTTGCAATTAGCCTACGGGCATGAACTTGCAAATAAACTTGCTAATTATTTTTCTTTGACATCGAAAGAAATGTTTCTTCAACATTCAGGTCATGTAGCACAATTTTAGCCCTTTCGGTAGAACGGTAGCAAACTCCAAGAAAAATTACAACAAATGGCTATTGCCTCATTTATCTATTTCGAAAACATAGGAGGGATGGTCCCGTCTACCGTGGATAGGCCGGACTGTCTGCGGGCAGACACTGCAGCTGCCCCGAAGGGAGCCCGGCCAATCCTCGGTAGAGGGAGGGTTGCGCATTGATTGACATTGACATTTCTTTCATATGTGCACGCACCAAAGTCACCTTCTAGGCCTGATGTTGCAAGCACGGCGTCCCGCGTTGTGCAGGTCATTGAACTTGCCGCTCCGTACGAGGGATTTGACTGACCAATCAGAATGGTTCTCGGCGTATCAAGTATCGGTTTGACTCTTTTCGCGCACCTGCAGACATTTTCCTAGTTTGTGACAGTTTTACGAGCGTGCTCTATGGTGTTTGGTTTCACAACAATTAACGTTACATACTAATAGCGGAACTTGGCCAGGTTAATAGTAACTTATTTGTCCTATTTGGCCAAATTCTTCTCTTTTTATCCAGCTGACACGTCTGCCCGGAGGTGTGACTATTTAAAGTACTTCCTTTGACGGCTAAGTCACCCGGTTTGCAACGAAAAGAGAGAAAAAGCTAATAGGTGGTAGAAGTTTACTTTTTAGCGTTTAGTATTATGTAAGATTTTATGTAAATATTGTTAATTCTCATTCTTATCTCTCATACTCAGTACAAGATGTGTGGTCTCCAACTCTTGTATACATTTATTCATTTAGAACGAACAGGCAATAAAGTTTATTATTATCATTATTAATATGTTTATTGGAAGTAGAGACAAAACGTCTGGTACACAGTGCTGTATTCTTGTGAATAAAAAGCGTAGCTGGTAGAGGATAGAGAGAGAGTGAGAGCAGTCCGTGTGTGTTAGCCTCTACCAGGCTTCGTAGATCGGTGGTCTAATTGTAGAAATTGGAGAAATAGAGTCAACAGTACGCTAGGGGAGTCGGCCGGCCAGTAAAAACATTATCCGAACCACGATCACTCGACGATGGCAAGGATGGCGAAAAGAGGAAATATGTGGTTATCTTTATTTATCGTTCTGTCACTTAATGGTCTTTATGTCCCCTGCGTCCATAAATAGGCATTTGCTAGGTCAAGATTCCGAGAAAAAAGGTTACTGGTGACCCAAACGGTGTAGAAAAAGATAACACTCACATAAAGCTTGTACAGTATCTTGTTAACGGCCACACGTTTTGTTACATGTCCTCAAATATAGTCATCTAGCAACGTCCTGCGATGCAAAATAGAGCTGAAATGAATTTTGAACATTTCAAAATTTCTCCACCGTCGCACGATTGATTAAACTGCGTCTGATTCCGTTTTTCCTTGTATTTTAAGTAATCTAACGTTACGTTATAGAACAACTCTTCGGTATAATTCGCACACGAAAAGACATTATTTCGTAACAAATGGATGACTGGAAAATATATATATATAAGCGCATTACGTCGTACGTCGGGGAAGAATCGGAAGCAATGATTCAAATATATAAAGCCGTGGTCCCAAAGACGAGCTCTAAATGACATTTTCGTGAGTAAGACGTCCGGTGTTCTTACGATCATCTTGCGATTTTTAGGGATCGCCAGCAATTTTCAGGAGTCTTACGACGGTCGCGGTGCAGCGAAACATGTTCTTAACATAAGCGACAAGTCGCAGATCTCCCAGATCGCAGAGCTCGTTACCGAGTCGCACATCGTGCGTGCAAATCGTGCGTACCTCGCAAGGGTATCGGTCAATAGTCTTGCGTCAATCCAACGATTGAAGACCGATAGGCGAGCACAGACATAGTTATTAATCAGCGAACGCAAAGAGGTCATGGGAGGTTCATTATCATAGATTTATTCACCGTCTATCGCACGAGGCTCGGAAACTGGCGCTAACTACTCTACTCTACCCTGCTCATCTGTATGTATTGTATGTACAAGTTGCCAAACACTGTATCCTCTACAGTTGTCGTGCAATAAAGTTCTTCTTCTTCATGAGATTCACAGTCTAACTAACAGCCCGGTCCCGTCGTGGGGGGTGCTAAGATATGGAACAAGGGGTTCTTTTTGTTCTCTAAGGTGTTCTTTTTGTTCGTTATGGTGTTCGGCTCTTTCTTCATCAAAGTAGGTGGTCACATATGGTGATGTTGCAAATCAGCATGATCGTGCCTTCACGTGCCCGGTCGCGTGACCAGTCACACATGACGTTACATTTTACAACATTGACTAACATCGCACCGTTAATACAAGTTCTCATACTTTCAGAAAGTGCTAGACTGTCCAGTGCCCACGCATATACCCATGGTCAGGGAAACGTTTAGCACGATTTAGTAACGTACTACTCAAAGCCCGGGGTTATTTACCCTGGAAGCTATTCCTTTTATTTATTTATTTTTGTATACTGTATAACGTGACATATTTTCGACGACAATTTTAAAGCCACTTCTGTTGAATGTCAGTTAAATAAAGTTTTTAGCACAATTTTAGCCCGTTCGGTAGAACGGTAGCAAACTCCAAGAAAAATTCCGAACATCATCCGATGCTCTGCGATGGCTGATTTTTATTACGATTTACCTGCGATTTACTGCGATCATCGTGCGATCTGCTGAATATGCTATCGCAAGAAATCATACGCGCTTTGTGACCGGGGCTTAATATCACAAAATCAACCATCGTGGGTGTCCTACGAGGCTACGACGACGAAAAATAGAGCTGAAAACGGCTCATTTACAAACACGGATTAGGCCACACTTATGTGATTTGTTGTTTCTCGAATTTACAGACAAAACAGAACAGGAGAAGCGACATGAAGGAAAATCTGTACTTTGTACTCAGTTTTTCCAGCACATCAGCTTTTATCATATCGTTGTGTTCTTCTTACTAATCTACAATATTGTGCTTTGAACAATGCATACAAAAAAATCAATTATCTGGTTTCAGTTGCTCGCAACTTTGACTCATTGAGGTTTGAACTACACCTGCCATAACCAGTAAGGTTTTGCTAGGTTAGTTCCCCCATTGTATAAGCCGTGCTTTTCATCATCAACCAGCCTGTTGTTTTTTGTTTATTGACAGCAACTGATATTAAGTTTAGGCTACAACAATTTCGGTATACAAGGGGAGATCAATATATCCTCTGCCTCACCCAGAAAAAAAGCACAACTAAAATTTCGGGGCACATCTTCGTCGTATTAAGTCTTTTATCAATATCCTCCAAATTTCAAATCATTGCAGTCATTATTTTTCAGGCAACGTCATTTCCAAAATCAATAGGTAAGTGGCGAGGAAACAATCAGAAATGTATGGATCGAGTTCCCCATGCAGTGAATTCTTCAAAGCCAGTGTCAAGATGTTTGATAACGATTTCTTCGTATTTCAAGTAGAAAGAAGTGGGTGTCTGACTTTCAGCAGAGCAAGTTGGCATTCCGGTAAAAGAAGTTTATACCGTGACATCTACGCTTCGAAATCTGAGTTGTGATCATTATTTCTGGATGAGGCCGAGATTTTTTTTATTTCCCCTCATATACAAAATGTATGATAATCAAGCAACGTACATGTAACGTTACGGAGAAAATACAATTTCCTGTCGGATCACAGATCAACGATTTCATTGTTGGCATCAATCATGCTGAATACAAGAATAAAAGACTTCTTGGTCCTTTTTCGCCTCATGTCTTGTTACAAGCAAGGTTAATGATTTTGAACATGTAGACGTTTTCTTTTCTTTTATTTTCTTGGTTGGTTTTGTGTGGCGAAGCACGTTGAGGTCACTGACTTCGGCGATCCGTACGAGGGACTTGATTGACCAATCAGAATGGTCCTCGGCGTAACAAGTAACGTCCCAAGAAGACCAGCTGGGCGGCGTAAAACTGTAGCGGCCATTGTTTACCCTCGTAACCAATGGCAACCTAAGGTTTGACTCTTGCCACGCACCTGCACCTGCAAACTTTTTCCTAGTTTGTGACAATTTTACGGGCGTGCCCTTTGCGTGATTAGCGCGTGACAGAGGCGTGCCTTGCCGCATCTGTTAAAATGGGTGGTTAGCCCATGATTGAGGTCTGTCTCATTTCATCAACATGGCGGACGGGACGGGGCTGTGGTTTTTTTCAACATCAGACGACAGAGTCGTCACGTATACAGACAGAAACAGCAAGTTGTTACCTGTCAAAAGGGTTCGCCCGGGGACAGTAAGTGAAACAGTGCATATTCAGGTTAGTATGTCTTCTTGTTCTTTTCATCCTTTTGGACGGTCAGTTCCGATGGGCTCGACCGTGTGCAACTAGTCCGGCTCTGCTCTTGCAGAGTTTGCACCATTACTATGCCATTCTAAACATTTGTGCGCATATTACAGTCAGTACCAGTTGACTTTTTTTTGGGGAGGGGGGGGGGGGGTTGGTAAAGTTTACTGAAGAAGTCATTTTTGTTCTATAACCAGACTGCACAACGGTAAATCAAAGAAGACCAAAACGTCTTTCCCGCAAACTTTGCCTAAACTAAAAGTATGTCGATTGGCAACTCATACAGATTTGAATATTCGCACAAGTGTGAACGGGCCCTAATAACTTATGATATAACTTGTGGTAATTTTGCAAATACTTGGAACGAATGATTGATAGATAAAACAGTTAAGGCCACTAATTACGCAACAAAAGTTTAAAGCCGTACCGCAAAACTTAGCCGAACAACGCGGAAAAGTGTTCAACGTTCAGGTTCATTTAACGTTAGCTCAATTTTAGCCCGTTCGGTAGAACGGTAGTAAATTCCAAGAAAAATTACAACAAATGACTATTGCCTCATTTATCTATTTCGACAACTATTTCGACCGTGGATAGGCCGGACTGTCTGCGGGCAGACACTGCAGCTGCCCCGAAGGGAGCCCGGCCAATCCTCGGTAGAGGGAGGGTTGCGCATTGATTGACATTGACATTTCTTTCATATGTGCACGCACCAAAGTCACCTTCCAGACCTGGTGTCGCAAGCACGCAGCAAAGTCACATTCCAAACGAAGCTCCCTTCGTGGGGGGCCTCAAGGAATGCGGGTGGTCCAGTATTAAGTTACATATGACGGCGTTGCCGCGCCGGCCACGCACCCGGTCGCGTGCCAGTGGTGTTTGGTTTCACAACAACGCATTACAAGTTACACTTGACTAACGACTAGACTCCCTTGCAGTCTTCGGGAAGGGGCTGTTTCTTTTTTTTGTTTTTGTGGCGGTTTTTTTTTTATATGTTGGTCCGCGATTTTCAACGCTGGCTATGTTCTATTGTGCCGGGAAAGGGAGTTTGTTGAGGAAGGGGATTTGCCGTGATAGCGAGTTTCTGCCCCTCCCGAAACGTAACGTTATACAAAATGATTATAATTTTCCCGACCAAGTGCCATCGGTACTAGATCGGTACAGGACTTGTAAAAAGTTTTGGTTCAAGTCCGGTGAAAAATGGAACATCGAGAACCGGTTCTTGGGCTTGCAAAAAAAAGCAATTATGTATAATTGTTGTAAAGCATACAGAACCTTCTACTATTAAAGTTCGAGAAATTTGAGCTGAGAAATGATGAAAAACATCGTGAATATCGGCGACATAATTTGGCCTCAGTCTCTCGTAAATTTCCAAACGAAACACAGAATTCGACACCCAGACAAACAAATATGTAAGTTACTGATACTCTGTCACTGCTGTGCACCCATAGTCAACTTGTTTTAATGTGCCAAGAAACGGAAAATTCAGTCCAAAGAACGGCAGCGCTCGCTCGTCGATCGTCCGAGGTAAACAAACATGGCGGCGGTGACGAACAGCGCCCCCTAAAGACTGATGCAAACATTGCAGTTTGATAACTCCAACACCGTGTTTCATGGAATATTCTATTTCTAGGGGCAAAATTAAGTAATTGTTTTGCTGTTTTGCTGCATTATGAATGCTAGTAAGCTGAAAATATTTTTGTTAAATGTGTATCTGTTGAAATGCACTGATCTGAGATAATAGTCTAATGTTATATGCTTGCTTATTCTATCATTAAAAAACTGGTATGGTCATAAGGCATGAATGAATTAAAAGGACCTACCTGCTTATCATCTTCTTCTTTCCCTCAGACAGAAATAGTATGGACACAATTTATGTGTCGAATTGGTAATTTTCTAGGGTTGTATGTGTATTCCGGGGGATATGTTTATTAGATAGTGATCTTCCCCCCTACTTCTGCGCCTCTGTGCTTGTGCTATCTACAGACTGTGAAAATTAGTGCTCTTCAAAAGCTTTTGTATTCATTTCTTGATAAGATAAAACATACTACTAGTTAACTGGAAGAAAAGATACTGGATAAGTCAGCTGATTTGAGGAAAGTAACAACTTGGAAGTGGCGCAAACTTAAATGCTGATGGGGCAAGTTGGTTTTTGATTCAGGTTGCCGCCTGCTGAAAAAAGTATTTCGAGCCCGGGCTTGTGTCCTCAAAATCAGGCTTACCCTGAACTGCATGAACGAAAGAAGAATTTTTATTTTAAGTCTACCTCTTTTTGTGCAATTGAGTCCACCAGATGTGCCTTAGACAAATCAGTAGTAATAATAGCACAACGCCAGGGGTCCTCATTATGAAAGAGATCCACAAAATACTAACTTAAAGATATAGCAGCTTAACGCATGCAACGAAGGACGAATTTTGAGTTTAAGTCAACCTTTTTTTGCAGCAGATATATTGTAAGCTCCTTGCAATTCATCCAATGTGAGCTGCGAAGAGGTAGTAGTCGGCCCACCCAATAACAATAATGATAGAGGTAACGCTACGTGTGTCGAGGTTTATCATCTGAATGATGCATGTAAAGCAATTGAAATTTATAGCTAGAGGAAGGCCCTATATAACTCATCATGTAAGAAAGCGAAAAGAGTCAGCATAACTAATAACCCTTTGTTTGTTTCATTGCAGTTCACAAATTCCACTTCGAAAACTGCCTACCTGGACAGTTATCTGACACCGCCTGATTCAGAGTGGTCGGAACTAGAGGGAATAGAAGGCGGCACTCGTTCATTCTGCCAGAGATTCAATGAGAAGTTTGACGAACTAGTGCGCGCTCATGACTTCGAAAGCGATAAAGTATGTATGTCTTTAAGCTTGCACAATTCTTAGTAGCAGAATTGCCCAGTCAAGAGACATAGGTTGCATCCCTTGTTAAAATGAGACATATCAAACTGCATAAAGATTTCCAAAAAATTAAAAAACGAAAATAAATCCAATGTATATACATGGCTTGTAGCAACTTGTAGAAAGTTGAATTATCATTTGCTAGAATCAAAACATAAATACGAGTGAGCAAAGCTAAGGAGGTAGAATTACGTGGTTGTTGTTGCAAATGACCAGACCTTGTGACACCATATACACAGAGGAATATTCATCCTTTTGGCACAGATTACATTTTAAAAACAAAATTTCAGCAACATAGTCTAGTCTCATGCAACTTTCTAAAAGCAGCTTAAAGATTAGATTTGTAATAACATATGATGTCATCTTTGCAGGAGGGAGAAGATAAGGAACATGAGGAAGATGAGGAAGAAAGTGCTACCGGTAGTGTTGAGGAAGAAGTGGCTGGTCAGGTCCACAGTAGTCCTGTGGACAATGCTGTAAAAACCGGGCCTCTAGTGGACTTTTACAGCATTGTCCACAGGATGCGGGAGATCCATCCGGATCTCCACACAGTGAAGAGGCCTGACCAGCCTCTTCGAAGAAGACTCAAGACATGGTGCACTCAAATCGAAGACATTGTCGGCAAGCCGGTTAGTGCAAGAACATTACTTTTTTTTAGCATACACAATAATGGACTACTACACAGTGGACTACTACTACACAACAATGTAGTTGTTTACAGCTACTAGCTTTTTAAGAATTGCATGTACAGGTACATACCATTATCAGGAGTCTATCCCTTTTTTGTCTGTAATGTCGTATCTGTTTAAATAGGTGGATTTATTCTTGAAATATTTAAAAAAAACATGTATTGCAAAAACCAGAAATGCCTATCATACATTGTAAAAATTATGGCAGTGGTTTGTTTTTGTTTGTGTGTATTAACAAAATATGTAATAGCCACACAAAATGATCTTTTGTTCCGTATTCCAGAAAAAACATGTATCCGACAACTTGTGTGTTCACAAAACCGTCTCGACGATGTCGAAACGTTGTTTCGAAGAAGCACAAGCCATTATGGTCAAGTGGAACAACAAGACACTCCGAGACCAGTGTTCCACTGACCTAACTCAGTACGTTTTCCAAGGTCTTCAAGGATTTGAAGAAGCCATCATGTTCGAACTGCTGTCAGGCTTCAATCATGAGTCCTCCTTCTACGAATTCAAAAGGAGGTGTGAGGAGGTTAGGGTGAGTGCTGTCAAGCTGCAAAGTCACACAAGTTGCTACATGTTTGCATATCCTGGTAGCATATAACATGACTTTGTGTTTTATTATATTTGTGTCTAACATTTTGAGCCTATAAATCTTCATTTTTTTTGTTGGTCTTGGATGAATAACTGCATTATATTCTGATGTGTTTATTCAGCAGTTTCAAGTTATAGTTAACTGTGCCTTTAACAGTTCTTTATCCTTACTATTTAGCACAATAAGAGGGACCAGACTGAGAACATACAGGTAGGCTTCAATCCCCAACCTTCTATACTCTCAAAACTGTAACTGATTACAAGTATCAAATTGAATATTTAAATATTTATTCTTCACACCTCTGTGTGTCATATTGGGCCTCTGTAGCTAGCTAAAGGCAGGAGGTTGAATCAAAAATTTATAATTTTGATTCTGCACTGAAGTTAGTCTTTCCTTTTCATTTTTTGCTTGACAATGTATTTCAAAAATAGTCAAAGTAGCTCATCTCTTGCCCTAATGTTACATATTAGACATTGACACCAGGAAGTGATTACATTTGGGTATAACACAAATTAAATAATCTTGCAAAGTGAGAAAAATAGCTCCACTTTGCCATCAAGTGCACCTGATGCAGATGACTTGATATGTCCCTTTCTTTACGATCGTTTGAAACAATAATGTACAAATAATGTAGTCATCCTGCACACCTTGATTAAAGATAACTAAAGGTAAGCATTACATATGATTCTGTTTTTGTGCAGAAGCCTGCAGAGGGACATGCTGCCAATGTCCTTGATGATGCCAAGGAACTGGAAGCTGCCCTGGCAGCAAAAGAGGAAGAGATCAAGGTGGACAATGGCTTACTTTGTTGTTACACTACCCAAGTAGACATGGGTTATATATAATTATGTATAATGCCCCAAAATTATATATAATTATGTATAATTATAGTATATTTGGACTAATCCCTAGAGACCCATTGACGCTTTCCGCATATTCATTACACTTTGGTATGTACTCAATAAAAATATAAAGTTGATCGGGTAAAGCATTTTGGAGTTATGGACTTGAGTCCAGAATTAGAGTGTTTTTCCATAATTAAAAAGACGCCTGTTTTATATAATATATCATACATGTACATATCATTTGCTCACTCTGTACAGAATCTTATAAGAGAACATGAGAAAGAGAAAGGGGATCATCAGCATGCCATGGCAGAAAAGGAAAAACAGATGCAGGTAAGGAATCTCATGTTATGTTACAATCAGATAAAAATTCAAGATTCAAGTGCTTAGGCATAACATTGGATTTGAAGTACATGTACATGTACATGATAACAAACTATCAAAATAATGTGTGGAACATAGTGATTTCACAAAGCAAATCCTCATAACTTTGATGAAAGTACATGTAACGTATAAAACTCTATGTATGCAGGAGCTGATGAAGAAACATGCTGAAGCGATGGCTAGTCACAGGGAAAATCAAACCATGGTCAGTAATTTCACATTGTATTCTTTTCAGATTATATGTCATTCAACAGTAGAAGTTCAATTGTCAATAATTTTTCTCTTATAGAATTATTCATTAATCTTCACAGGATTCTCAGAAGGATGAATCCAGGGTTCATGAGCTGGAAAAGCAGGTAGCCTTGCTTCAGAGACAAAAGGAACAACTGAAGAAAAATGCAAGTGATCTTCAGGAGAGAAACACAGAACTGGAGAAGAAGCTGAGCCTCCTTCAAGCAGAGCGAAGCAAGGCTGAGACAAATCTTAAAGTAAGTAACAGTTCTTTTATACAATTTATTACATGTACAATAATTTCATGATAAGGCCACACCAGTTTAATTTGTTGGTTTTTGGAATTACATCTTCCATTTTTCCCCATATAAAAAGAAAATCCCCACACCTTCCATTCAGGACGTTTTTACTCACTACATTACAGTTACTACAGTATAAGGTCATTCAACAATGTTCCAGTACATAAGAGAACCAATAAATCAAATTTGTATGGCCTAAGGATTTTATATAAAATACAATGAGAAATGAAAAGGCTGGAGGTATTTGCTTCTGAGCAAATTCAGCAGTTTTCACTCCAACATCCTCCTTATGCAAATATGGACTGTTTTAGAATTGAAAATGAAGAAAAAATAATCCCATGCGAGAATAGACACTTCTGTAGATGATACGAATTTAAGGTCTTGACCTAAAACTTACAATCTTGCATTCAATCTTGCATTCAATCTTGTATTCAAGAAATAATTAGTGTGATTACAGTACCATAGTAGTACTGTAATGAGACTGATTATTTCTTGATTAATCTTCACAGGATTCTCAGAAGGATGAATCCAGGGTTCATGAGCTGGAAAAGCAGGTAGCCTTGCTTCAGGGACAAAAGGAACAACTGAAGAAAAATGCAAGTGATCTTCAGGAGAGAAACACAGAACTGGAGAAGAAGCTGAGCCTCCCTCAAGCAGAGCGAAGCAAGGCTGAGACAAATCTTAAAGTAAGTAACAGTTCTTTTATACAATTTATTACAACACGCAAGACATGATTCACAAAAATGATGACAAGCTACGCAACTTTGTTACTCCTTTTGTGTCTTACTTTTGACGGATTAATTCGGTGGCCTGTACTCCAGGACTGAGGTTCACTGCTGCCACATTAGTTCACTAATCTGAAAGACCCTTTCTCATTGGCTGTGCCCGAGTAGACCAATCAGACTGTCGCTTATGATGAATGTAGCGTGCCTATTGGCTGCGCCGTAGTAATCCAATTAGCGTCCATGCACTGGTCCCACACATGGGCAACGTCCGCTCATTCATTTACCATATATGGTGAAACGCTCTAAGGCAGGAGGCCCTTAAAAGCAGATGTAGATCCCCCCCCAAAAAAATTTGGACTGTAAATCATTTTGAGAGATCCAAGAGAATGGCCAAAAATGATAATTGGCTCTTTTCAGTAAATACCCCCCCACACTATCATGCCAAATGTTGGGTCTTTTGAACTTACTACCAGGGCACGGGAGGCAAAAATACAGTTTAGGTCAGAAAATTGCTTGAAAACGTATAAATAAAATCATTTTGAAGGCATCTATAAAGGAAAAAAATGTCTCAGGGTATTGGCCCACTTTACCCTTGTGCCAAATTTCAGGTCATTCAGTCCACGAACGACGGAGATGAATCGCTTTGAAGATTTGACAGGAAAAGAAAGAACGAAGAAGAAGAAACGTGACGAATACAATATTTTCACTCTGTACCATATCTGTGGTATGGCGGAGTTAAAAAATGAGGTCTTTACAATGATCTTCAGTGACTGTGTTCATCCTTTTGTCCCTGCACAGAATTTTGCTGCTAA
>NC_049980.1:6978570-6981222 GCF_000003815.2 Branchiostoma floridae | reverse complement strand
ATGTCATTCAAATGATGAAGTTTGGACCCTCTGAGACACGATTTTCTGCATTTTGAGGGATAAACTTCGCTGGTAGACTATGCTAAATGTAATGACAATTTTCTGTCAGAGGAAGAGACTTTTGATGGCGACGAGCGCCGAAGTGTTGTGTGCGCCAGAGGCGCAAGCCGTCGCAAGGGACGTCCAGAGAAAAATTGAAATCTTGACCATCTGAAACTTCATTTCCTGCATTTCAGGGGCACATTTTGGTAGTATTTATCAAGGCCCCTCAGGCAATTTTTTTTCAATGGCCCCCCCCTCGGCTCAAAAAATTTTTCAATGGCCCCCCCCTCGGCTCAAAAAATTTTTCATTGGCCCTCCCCCCCCGATAAATATCGTCAGGTCTTATGGCGGAGGAGAGACACATCTCGGGCACATTAAAGAGCACATCACACTCTTATTTCAACAGAAAAGAGTGTTACAATCTCTTAGTCCTTCATCTGTAAAGTCCTACCTGGTGTGAGTGGATCAAATCTTGCAGTCTGATCTTACCCAACTTGTACCTGCTGTACAGAACTTGTGTGTTTAATACATACCTACATGTACATGTAGGCAGTCTTACCAGCTGTGCAGACCAAGCAAAGAACATAGGCGACAAAAAATTTAAAACATGAATAGTCTTGCAAACAGGGCTATTTTCAGCTGTAAATTTGTTTCTGTCCCTCTCATTGTTTAGGGGCCAATGTTGTTGATTTCCCTTGTAAAATCTGTCGTTATGACAACACATCATCATCAATTTTATGTGCTGAAGCTCAGATTTTTGGGACAGATGGGATGACATTTTTTTTACAGTCCCAACAAGCAAATTTCCATCCCAGGATGGAGGGATGGGTCCTGGAGACAGCCCTGCTTGCAAATCTTACTGCACTTGTCTTTATTTGTCTTCAGAAACCTGATTGATCACAGGTTCTATCTAGTACATTCCCAAAGAGACAGCCCCCTGCCAATTTCCTCAATCTTATCACTTGTCCAACCATGCCCTAGCAGGGGGTGGCAGAGATCTATGGTCTGTCTGGTGGCAGGTCCCTACACTGTCTGCCTTCATCTACTGTAAATGCATTTAAGTTTGCGGGGATTTTATTTCGCGGTAGCGGTAAAAAGGACTTTTCGCTGTGGTTTTAAGTTCGTGGTAGCACCACACACTGTAGTCTCTTACTGCCATGGAAAAATTGGAAAAATGTTTGCGGTGGTTTTAAGTTTGCGGTGAAGTAGTCACCGCAAAAAACGCGAACATCAAACCACCGCGAAAGTTTCTGCATTAACAGTGTTTCATTCCCTACACTGTCTGCCTTCTTATCATCCTAATTTAATAGGAAAAAGTTTTTTTCCTCTTCAGTTAAACTCTAAGCACAATGCTTTTTCATTAGCTAATAGTACAATGGGGCTTCTTTATAGCTTGCCTTTATAGCCCACTGGGTCTTCCCTGCTCTTCTCGATAAGTGTGCTTGGTTCTTTCACATGTACAGGTTTGATACCCCCTCAGACCAAGGGCATTATACAATGTACGTCCTTGCTCATACACAGGGACACCCGCTTTATAGAGTACACCTTTGGGACTTCATGGAATAAAAGAACATGGGGGGGGGGGGGTGTTGCAGGACAGGTAACATTCTCTCAATACAGCACAAGAACAATTGCAGACCTTTCGTAGAAGCACTGTTGTACATCTAGTCCCCTGCGCCTGTCTCACACCAGATGAGAGAAATACAGTATGCACAAGTCATGTACATGTGTAGTTTAATACTTAAGAACAGCAGTTAGACAAAGAACACCTGTGTTTTCTGAGTAGAAGTTGGCATGTTTACCATCATCATGAGCATCTGGACTTAGGTCTACTTTTAATCTTGCTAATGTATAGTAGGGACTGGTTATATTGGGACAGCAACAGTTTTTTCCACCATGTGAAGAAGAAGTTTACGGTTGTACAAACTCTTTAAGTACTCATAACAATATATGAGTCATATGATACCCCAGCAAAGTTTCCAATCTTATTGAGTAAACCATAGCCAAAGGATCAGACTTAAGAGAAACAAAATGTGTCAAGATGGATGCAACTACAACACAAGTGCCCTGTGTATCCTGCAATACGGTACTTCCTGTCTATAGGGGTGGGTACTGGTACAGAAAATTCAGGTCTAGTTCGGTTCAGGTGGAAACTTGTGAATGCACTATACTCAAAACAATGGTCCATTTCACTACAAAGAAACGTGTTTGATGGAGTATTTCACTCCCATTGGCGTTTTAAAATCCTACAAGCCTAAACGGCTAAATGACTCTGTACGATTGACTGCAAAACTTGGTAAGACCCAAAACGTGTAAATGCTGATCATATTATCTGTTAATTTTCCGATACCCACCCCTATTCCAGACCGACAGAAAGAAAGCCAACATTACCATCCCCTATGTCCAAGGAGTTTCGGAAAAACTCAGACGGATCTTCCAAAACTTCAACATCGCCACTAACTTCAAACCTCACTCAAACCTCCGACACAAACTGGTACATCCAAAAGACAAACCACAGAAAGGTACTAAGGCCAATGTAATCTACAGACTCAAATGCGAGGAACCCAACTGTAACAACACATACCTTGGTGAGACTAGTCGTCCACTAAA
>NC_049980.1:6917811-6977627 GCF_000003815.2 Branchiostoma floridae | reverse complement strand
TCCCTCTTGATCCTTTTTGTTAAAGTTAAAGTTACCCTTACATCTGTGCAGATGCTTTTGGGGTGGCGCCCATCTCCATTTCGAGTAGCCCTTGGGCCACACATGTGCAAGCCACTACAGCAGGGGGCTGGTCCGCTGGTAGTGATGTGTGTTTAACTTCCATACTCTTTCTCTTTAGTGCTGAGTGCTAAGCAGAGAAAGCAGCATGTACCATTTTTAAAGTCTTTGGTATGACCCGGCCGGGGTTCGAACTCACGACCTACCGAATGCAAGGCGAACACTCTAACCACTAGGCCATTGCACCGGTTGTGTTTTTGGCACAGATGTTATTTCCAGCCCCCCCCCCCTCAGTTGGTCATACATGTACAAGTAGCCCTAATGTCCTTACATTTCAAACTTTATCTAAAAGTTCCAAACAAATGTCTTCTTGTCCTAGTAGAGACAGGGATGGCAAGGAGCAAGCAACTCCTTCGCTTCAAGTGGTCACCCATACATGTATCTTATCACCGTGCCAAGATCCAACACTTAGCTTGATCCATCTTCCTATGTATGTACCTGTAAGGACAATCAGGCTGTTGAACTCACTCTTGTCATTACCTTTGCCAAGAAGGTTATGTTTTGGGGTGCCTGTGTTTGTGTATCTGTGTGTGTGGTAACTCTGAATGTCTGGGTGGATTATCTTGATATTTGGTATGTCAGAGGTCTTCATGAGACTTCGGACCCCCTAGCTACTGTAAATGCATTTAAGTTCGCGGGGATTTAATTTCGCGGTAGCGGAAAAATGACTATTCCATGTGGATTTAATTTCGCGGTAACACCATAGACCGTAGTCTAATACCATAATAGAAAAATGTTCGGCAGTTTTATGTTCGCGGTGAAGTGTTCGCCGCAAAAACCGCAAACATTAATTCACCGCGAACATTTCTGCATTTACAGTACTTAATGGTACTGCAGCAAAATTTCTTGTTTTAATATTCTTGTGTTTCAAAGTCTGCAACTGAAATGCCCCCTCTGCAGTTCCAAGGAAAGCACATACAAGCCACAAACATACAAATGCTACCAAAAACATAACCTTCTTGGCGAAGGTAAAAAAAATACCGTTGATGACAACAAGTTGAACAACCCAGTTGTTGGCACAGAGAAGACGTGCTTACCAGGGGGTGTTTCCTACCAACACGGAGTGGGTGACCCTGTCTGCATGTTTCTGCTTTCATTTCTGGCCAACCTCCAGGACACCTTGACTTGTTGCTGCTTTACTCTCCAAACAATCTAGACAACATCTGGCACCAGGACTGGGCATGACATCATATAAGACAGTAAGCTGTCAAACAATGGCCCTGAACAGACATCCTGTGACCTTCAACTAAGCACCAGAATCCAATGTGAGATTGTTGGAAATGGTGCATGTAGAGATGGTTGGAAATAGTGCATGTAAGTTAAAACTGTAGAACTCAAGATGTACATGTACATATGTACATGTACTTGTTTTCTTCCGCATAGCCCTAGGAGTATATATTTTTATACCATAGTTACTAACTGATATTAGTGTAAGCATTCCTACTCCTAGGCTAAAACAGACAAAGTTGTCCTTACTGTTAGCAGAGAGCTGGTACTCAATATACCAAACATGTAGTGCAAGAATGCATGCATGAAATCTGATAATATTATTAGGAAGTTGCCAGTTGGTATAGATAAACAAAAGACCAACTTAATCTCCAGGCAGATCTACCGATGGGACAGTTTAGCTGGCCTAGGTGTGTTCTTTTGGCCAGCTAAACTCCTTACATGTATGCCACTGGTAGATCTGCTTGGAGATTAGATCAACTATCTACTGTACATGTGACATTTACTTGTAAAACAAGAACATGTTTTGCTATCTCCGCAAAAGCTTTAATTGCCATTCTGTGCGAGATAAAACTTCATACTAACTGGTAGACTCAAGAATAATGTATTGTTCTTTGTTGACTCTTTGCCTGGTGAGTCGTACTGTAATACATTACTACAGCTAGTGCTGCCAGGGCTGGAAAGCATCCAAACATGAGATTAACTTAACTTCTACCTAATAACAACACAGCCAGGAGTCAAGGTTAAGTTTGGATCATGTGCTGACCTTTTGCAAAATGGCTATGCACCATTCCTCCACAATGATCCCTAACCTGTACGTTTTGGAGCTGGTCCAGCCAGAAACACAAGTACATGTATTGGTATTCCAGATCCATGACTCTTAGTCTTAAAGCCTCTGTTACACAATTGACCAGCTTTGGCCAAATTTTATGATTTTTCACATAGAATTTAACCCTATCATATCAAACTGGGTTTGGCGATCCCTAAAAATTACCCCCCAAAAAACCAACGAAATAGTCAAGAGAAAATGAGATGGTGGTGATATCATCTTTATTCCTAAATATGCAACAATTCAACGTACAAGATGAATGTCTTTAAAAACACCTAGACAACCCTTTAGTAGTATGCAATACTTGATTATATATCCGTAAAATCTGGAGGGTACAACTACAAGGTAAAAATTATGTACATCTGACTTTGATTCTTACATCTACATTGTATTGTATTGCACTTATACCTTTGCATATATTGCACTGATGTTGTTACTGTCTAGTATATACATGGCATTACTATTGCACTTAATTCTAAGTTATTGGCTAGAAAACAGCATACTACTGTGTCATTTAGGGCTCGCAGACTCATTGGCTGATTGATTTCTGTGCTGTAAGGGTTCTAGACTGTTAATAACATGCATGTACTCTTGTCAGAACGGCCAGCCTGAAGTTATTTTTATCTGTTTCTTTTCATAAGAATGGCTATCTGTTAGTCTGCGTAACACAAACTCTGTTGTCCGGGCTGTAACTGGCCCCTCCCCGCAATGTTGGGCTGGCTGTATAGAAGCCTGATTTAATCAGACGAACTGTCTCTTTCTCCAAAATGCACCCTAAGGCTTGATTGTAAGACTGAAGCACTATTGTACCTGTGAATACACAACATTGTTGTGGCTATCCCTGGAGACCAAGACTATCTATAGCCTTGAGTCATGATCCTCGGTGACAATGAACTTGCCCAAGGGAAGGATATCACTCAACAGGAGGGCACAAACATCCAAGATTGGACCAGAAGGAGACCTTGTCCTTTCTAATTCCTTGACATTTTCCTTGCCCCCAACCAAAAGCGGCCACTTTCCAGCCCCGTAATCCAAACCACCTGCTCACCTTGTAAACACCTGCTCTATCCCATATTCTTTGATGTAACTTTCAGACATCAACCTTGTGTTAGCTTTCTCTGCCACAGACTGACCCTGGGTGAAAAATCTTTATGAATATTGTACAAATAGGGCTGAAACACCTGTTGTTAATCCAGAAGACCTGTCCATCTTTTCTACACCTGTGATTGCTGGCCAGAGTAGGTGGTGTATTTAATTTAGTTTATTACGGTGAGAAAACACCTTGTCAATTCAGTGATGGTTACTTCATGTCTTCTTGTTGATACATGTATATGTAACATATCATACACTTGTGGACCATTTGTAGATGCATCCTTTTTACTTTTCCATTCTATTCAATTTAATCATCTTCCATACCTAAATTATAATCATGATTAGTACATCTAACCCGAAAGACTTTGAGTACTGTTGAGGAACAGAAATCCACCACAGTTTGATAACACATAACCAACTATATCTGATAGATTTCTAGAACAAAAAATAGAAATGTACTAAATGTACAATTGTACATAAATAACAAACAAGAAAACAAAAATCAGATTACAAATGACAATGCATAAAATGACCCAAACTAACAATATACAAATGGAAAAAATCTTAAAACCAAGTCAAGTTTGAGCAGCTTTAGACTAAACATTCAGCTACTTCCAGATGGTGGTAAACTGACAATCCTTAACAAGTCCTTGAACATGTCAAATTAGCATGACTAAAGACTAAATCTTATTAGGCTGTGTTCCTTCCAAACAGGATGTTATGTTTCAGAAAAGGTCCTCCTAATTGGCCAGTATTTCTCCTGTAACTGTGTAAGTAAACACCAAGTATCTCTTGACATAACATTTTGAACTAGAGTACTGGCATCTCATTACCTTTGCCAAATGATATCAACTAATACCAAGTAATATATTAGTTTTTTTTACTGATTATGCAAATTATGTCTTTATTTGCATAAATCATCCTGTTTGGTCATCTTCTCTACACAGGTTGTTCAATGAATGAAAGTTTTATCTTGGCACAAAAAGGCCGTTGTAACATTTCCTCATAACTCATGTAAATGACATCTCTTGATATTCCACATAAAGCTCAGGCTACCTGGGCTATGTACCGTTAATCGATTAATGATAAATACAGAGGGTCAAAATACTTCTATCTGATACTTTCAAAAGCATATGATGTTCCATGACACATCCAGGTAAAAACATTTGGAGACAAATCAGTTTCTACAACTGGATGATAAGACACTGAGACATTTTGAGTAACATCCATCACTCTTCTTCAGCATCATTAGGATGAACTGGCATTGCAGAGTCACCTATATATAAATGTTACTGATATGTACAGTATGTTAAGATTATTCCTATGGTAAGGAACTGTTACTGTACAATGCCCCTATCACATGTTGCTCTTTTTTCCAGACATCACCTGCAAGTGCTATCATACATGAACAACCTTGGATAAAGCAAGAATGAATCTAGACTAATAAACATGCATGTAAGTGCTGCACTGAGGCTTTCGGAACCATAGTCAGGGTTAAAAATACATGTCCTACCCCCCACCCATCACCAGTGGATTGTGTAGAATTCCGCAAGCACCTGTCCTGTTTCTCTTCTCTGTCCAGGATTAACATTGACACTTTTAGGACGAATCTGTTTATCAAGAAGCAGCTTGGATAGGATTCTTGTATGGAGAAGTGTAGCCCTGGCTTAGATAGTGGGACCCCTTCCTTGACATACAAGCAATGAACATATACAACAACATTCTTAGTAGGGTCCATTATAGGAACAAGGTGAATTCTGCTGAGGACTCGGGCATTGACCCTACACTAGTACTGCAAAACTGTTAGGTACATGTACAACAGCTCTGCGCTTCCTTCAGACTGAGGCTTTCTGAAGGAATCATTAAATGGATGAGTTCCAGCATTTGCTATTCCACCTACACAATTGATTAGGATAGACAGACAGGAAAAATTTCCAGTGTTTTAAATCCACAGTGACCTTTGATATTAAACCCCCCTTTACTACCAGCCAACAACTTAAAATCAAATAAGTTCTCTCTCATCTACTGGTTGTAAGAATTCATGGTCATGGATATGGAAGAAAGTCAACTATCATCATCATCATAATTATGTGGGCGAAGCCACACATTTAGTATTCTCTACAGATATTCCACCCGACCAATCAAAACTCAGAAAAAATGGAACCTGTAGCATGCAGTCCACGTTTCCAGCTTTTTGATTGGCTAACATTCTGACTGTCAGGTGGATACGTCAGGGGTAAACCTATTAACGCACAGGTCACAAAATGGCACTCGGCAGCGCAGTATCACGAAAACGTTGAAAATGCAGCAAGTTCAGAGCATCTAATCGGCTAAATAACAACATAAAAATGCCCCACAAAAAATATTCTAGTATTCTGTCCAAGTTTTAGTGAAATACCTTCGATTATAAGCGAGAAAAATAGCCAGTGGAAGCTCGCGGGTTTTTTCAAGCAACGCAATACATTTGTATACCTGTTAAAACGTGCGCTCGGAACATGTTGTAGCACTGGCTCAATGGGATTATTCATGCGTGGTAAACCAACGCTCCGGGATCGAATCCGTGGACAGACAATGTTTTTTAATTTTTTTTTCTTTTTGCTGCATTTTCGCGAAAATGTTGCCTTTCTTGTTGCTTCTTTTCCTGCGATTTTTGCTTTCTTTTCCCTTCGCCCACATCCTGCATTTTTTTCAAAAATGTTGCCTTTCTAGTTACCTTTACCATTCCAGACTGTTATACTTGGGTAATAAGATGTTATACTTCTAAAGGGAAGATGTTATACTTGGGGAAGATGATGCTGACGATAATTTGGGGAAGTGTTTGTGTCTGGGACTGTGTCTGTTCGTCTGTGGACATGATGGTATGATTGAAGTGGTAGGTACAGTTCTTGGGCTGACAAAGAAATGAAAGAAATTTGGGACACCTGTAAAAAGTATTAGAGTTCACCTTTGCTGTGCAACAATAGTCACTTACTGACATTGGTTACTAGTTTTCAACATATGACAAACTAATCATAAAGCTACAGAGTTCAATGACATATAGATTGAAAATTATGTACATATTACAGTTCAAGTATAACCTATACACATTACCACTTCCACAGATGGACCACCTGGCCAAATTAACCACTAATAACTTTTAACTAATTTCATAGGTCTCTTGGATAATTTTTTCCATCCTGTCTATATTGACCACCTGTACATGTCCACTCAGACCAGATTTTATCAGTAATCTTCTTGGATAGTTTTGACTGTATACATGGTTGATGTGTCATTTATTCCACCAAAATCAAGGCAAGTTACTCTAAGTCCTATCACCCCTCAGGAAAAACCTGTGGTTTCCAGTTAGGAGCTGGAGATTAGTAACCTAGCAACCGGGACACAAAACATCTGGATACAATAGGCATGCTGGGCGGATAGTTGGCCCCAGGAGTTCCAGATTGATGTACTTTTGACATGACTTTAAACTTTAGCTGTCCCGCCCTGATGCCCTTTGTCTACCATTTCAAACCACTTGGTCATGCTCCTTGTCTTAGGAGCAGCTCTCATGGTTACAGCAGGAGTAAGGCCCAGAAATTCGTTTAGATGCACTGGTGAATGATGAATGTGCACAGAAAATAACCTAGTTAGGGTGCACAACGTAGACTGTATGAACTGTACTCTATATAGCTCACTTCGAAATTCTAGATAACTAACAGAACTTTTTGTATTTATCTTTCGTACGAAAAATATGTATTGGATGACACACATGCATGCACACACGTATAATGTGCCTAGTCTCTAGTCTCTACCAGACTCCGGATCGCTGTAAAAAACGTAGAAATGGAACAAATAGAGGAGTAAGCTGGCCAGAGAACTATAGCCGGCAAGGAAACAGCACGACCCATGCATTTCTACGATTTTTCCAGTGACCCGGAGTCTGGTAGAGACACTACAATGTGCCTATACACATTATAAAGCAAAATTTTCATCATAGTTGAAAATTGATTTCTCGTGGTTAATATTCATTTGGTACCAAAACTCGACATTACACTTGACAATAAACTGTTGCAACATGAACTGCTCACTCCAAAGAGTTCTAACAGTAACACCATGTATGTGGTAGGTGAGTTGTGGCACCTATTAGAGACCCCTGACCTTCCGCAACAGGAAAGGTGTTCCCTACACCAGCTCCTGGAAGTGCTGCAGACTTCCCCTAGACTGTGGTACCCTGGCGGTAACATAATACGGGCCATAAAATACAATTACACCACCACAGGCCTTTTCACACACAGAGAAAAGCTCATTTTGTCATAAGGCCACAGATAAAATGTATATGGCTGCTGACGTATGTAATTCTTTTCCACCTGTTAATCGGGTCATGGTCATCTTTCTTCATCTTCCAGATACCTCCCAAATCACTAAGATTTCTCCTACAATTACCCTCTTGGGACTCAACCATACCCACCTGTTTGCCTGTTCCCATGGTTGTTCCAAGTGTTATATATCTTTTGATCTGAACATCAAAGCAGTTGATTAAAATCCTTCCAGCACTTGTTTGGTATAAAGGGGTGGTGCCCATTCCTGCTTTTATAACCCTTGCGCCACACAGGCCACTATAGTAAGGACCTACTGTAGTTCACTGGTAGTGAAATGAGTTCAGTGCCCATGTCCTTTGCGCCAAGCGCTCAGTAGAGAAAGCAGTATGTACATGTATGTATCAAGTCCATGGTATGACCCGGCTGGGGTTTGAACCCCTGACCTCCCAAATGCAAGGTGAACACCCTACCCCCTAGGCCATCGCACTGGTAATATCCTTACATACTTGAGATTTCTCAGGTTCTAAACATCCCCTCCTGTATCCCCAAAGTCTTTATCAGTGTTGTTGCAGTTGTCTCATACCTGTCCCTGAACCCACCCCAGTATAAACACCATGGCAACCTTGCCTGCTCCAAAGGTACAACTTATCAGTGCTCGGTGTTTATGCACCTGGTTTCAGCTGCCATGCATACATGGAAGAAGAAAGGGCAGTGACACTGTCCAGAGACAAGTACAGTTGGCAGGGCCTTCAGGTTTTTAATTGTCAGGACCTTGAGCTGCTTGTTTGACTGACATGCTGACTACCCCACTTTACAAGAGAACAAGAAGCTGAGAGGACTGGGACTTTAAATTTCAGGGGTCATGTTCATGCTTACCTCCCATGGGTAATGAAGACTCTATCATATCAGTCTCTCACATATACAACTTGTAATGTATCTATCTAATATCAAACACTTTACAAAATAGCAGCAAAGTCTTCAACTTGTTACTCAAAATGGACAGACTTTTGCATGATAGAAGCTAGCTGCTCGTGCGTGCACGACTATCAAAATTCGGCAAATCTTGCATTCATACAATCATCATCTGTCACTGGGTTCTGCATCTATAGTCTTTGGAAAGTTACGCATATATAGATAATAGAGATCTATACATACATCAGTATTTAGGCAAAATTCAATGGCCAGATAAGATAAGTAGAGAATCTTAATTGGTGAAGCTCATCTGATCTTCTTATAATACTGGCCAAGTATAAAGTATGCCCGGAATGTTTCCAAAGAAAGATCATAATATAAGTAGTTGTATTGGCTCCATTCAATCCATTCAATGTTATTTCCATGTCAGTTTGAACTGACTGAACTGATCTCTTAGACTGTCTTTGTTTGAACATGTTGAAGCCATACAGGCCCCAGACAGCAGGACTTGTGGCCTGGTTGGTGACCCTTTGACATGAAGTTCTCTCTACTTCATGAATCACTACTGACCATGACCCGATGTCCACTCTTGATTCTTTAATCTGAGTGCTTCCACATTGTTCATCTGGTATTTAGTACATTCCAATGACAGAATGCAAATGAGCTGGTAAGGTTCCCACAAAACCTACACCACCTCTTCCTGACATCGAAAGCCATCTGCCACCAAAAATCAAAATCAGGTAAAGGACAAAAGATACAAATTCTTGCTGCAAAACGAACCATTCATAGACATGAAAACATCAGTAGCAGGATGGATGCTATTCTATAATGCCTTTAACTTACTAGGAGATTGCAATGGAGGAAACTGTCCCAAATCAACAGCAGGTGCTGTTGATCCTCTAAGCCAACATCAACATGGGATCAGGAGAGGACAATTTCAATGATTCTTGCCAACAATGTGAGGTAATCATAGATTCTAACACTACAGTACACTGGTTTATACATGTACAAGGTGATAATTTTTCGTTTTGTTTCAATGAGTATCTAGTTTAATACAATAAGGTTTGGTTCTCCATCCAAAGACAGCAATACCCAACCAGCATTCAAGATCAGTTTCTTCTTTAAACTCAAAACCATTGACGAATGTAGATTTTCAATTCCAGAAAAAAAGTGAAGAATAATATATATCATATATGTCAGGGTATGGACTGAAATCCAGCAGAATCATTGTTGTCTAGGTTGAGGGACACTTCTTCGGAATCTAAGATTAGGTTGCTAGGAATGTGTAAGGATTGTTCCCACTGTAAGTCTTAAACTTATAAGTCAATCCATTGATCTAAAGTGACACGCATCAAAGTTGAAAAGATTTGTAAGCCTGAAACTTTCAATTTACAGACTGACCAGTATCTAGGGACAGAATCAGTGGTGCTGTCAGATTACAATCTCTATCCTGACATACATATGTATACACTTGCCTAGGACTAGTAACCTAACCATTCCCATGTTACACATTAACTGCCCAACAATCTTGGGTCAGACTGACCTCACATAGCTAAGGTTAAAGGTTGCAATGGTCATGAATAAGGGGGACAAGCCAGCTTGGTAGAGTTTACTTGTCAAATATGTTGGGGTTGTAAGGTCAAACTACAACTCATGCACAACTTAACAGAATACATCAGCTGGAGTCCACAAGAGGGTCTGCATGGGGGGATCCTAGCAACCCTTCATGTTGATTTAAAATAGCTTGCTACACCTCAAAGGAAAAGGCATGCAGATCCTCCTACAAGTACAAGCTGATTCAACATACAAGTAGGTCATGCGGACAATGAACACCAGGTCTTTGTGAACTTCCAAACAAATAAAGTAGTCCGGTTGAGGAGACTAGATTTACGGACCAACATTTACCAGTAAGTTAAATGTCAGACGTACTCCTTGTACAAAGAGAGTTTTACGGTGACCTAGTTGAAATGTGCCTGTAAAGTCACTGGGGCCAGAATAACAGTTGCATGACTATGCCAGAAGATGTCAGCTGATGAGGCCTTACCTACGGCATCAGGTCACCATATGGCTACAGGGGCCTGTCAAGTGACCATCATATTTACAGGGGACTGAGTGCTCTCTTTCAGCTCTCTCTGAAATGGAGGGGTGGGACACTCTAATGCAAATTATGACGTTTACTGAGAAAATACACCTTGTTGGCAATGGCCATACATTCTTTCAAATGATGTAGATCTTCACTCATCTCATCTCTTGCAGGCAGAGGAAGGGGAACTACAACAAAGAACAGCAAATACGTCTGTCCTGTGAAAAAAAGTGAATGTGTATTCTTCCACTGGTCATAACAGAGAAGACAGATACTATGTACAGTTTTATACAGTTTGCTTAATTATGTGGACATTCCCTTAGTTCTTTTCCACAAGCATGTCATTAACAGTGCACCACAGCTTTAGGTCCTGTCCTGAGGACTGCAACCCTTCCAGTAGCATGCATGTCAGGTGAGTGACACAGCCGGGATCAAACTCAGGGCTTCTGGTTCCAGAGGCAGGGTCGCTAATTACTGAACTACAGTATCTAAGAATTTGAAACATCCTACAGGAGACTAGAGGAAAGCTGACTTAGTTACTTAGCATACATTTGACATTTTCCAAAAAGGCCTACCTGCCAAATTGCTCAGATACACCAGTACACGGCATATATATTGTGCTGTGAAGAAAAACAGTGTCCAAGAAATTAAAACGTCCTAAAGCCAAAGGAGATATAAGGAAAGCTGACTTAGTTAGTGTACATTTGACATTTTCCACTTGTGTGAAAAAAGTAACCACACAGAGCAACCCCAAAGACCAACCTGCCAAAGTGCTAAGATCAGCACATGGCAACTTTATTGAAATCAGTAGTTTAAAACTGTCCACTTTCCTCCACAACCAGTCAGAGTATAAAATATACACAGTGGCTCAAAGGTCGAGACAAAAAATGCACTAAGGTCCTGACACTCACTCCCCTCCTCCATCCTTCCTGCTGTGTCCCTAATAACTTTGTGCACTTGTAATTCATCCATCCTTGACCTTTCAACCAAGAGGATTGCATTCCTGTGGAGAAGAGGGGGATGTTATTACTGAAGGGTCTGCATGCCCTTTTTCATGAAGCGTAGTGAGCAGGGTTCTAGCTAGTTCATTTTAGCGTGGTGGGCCACTACGCTATAATTTGTGACCACTACGCTAAATGAAGGGCCACTACGCTCTCTTTTAACTAGATTAGTGGTGCTTTGCTATCGATTGCTTGTCTAATCAATGTCTGAACGATGAAAAATGATGATATGCCACTTAAAAGCTGACAAAAAAATCCTTCAAATTGTATGTGATGTTAACAGAATGCCAACTTTTAACTCTACATTTTCAAAATCTCACCGTGGAAGGGCCTTCCAAACCAATCTCCTGATTGGTCGCTTTGCTACCATACCATTCCCACTACGCTAGAATGAAATTCTGGCTAGAACCCTGGACTGAGCTACATGTATACAGCTTTTTTTATTCAACCCACTCTAATTCATCATTACGCCTTGTGTCATTTGTGAAACATATACTTCAATTCTTTGTAGCACATTATTTGTTATCCAAAATTCATTGGCCTTGTTGAAAAGATCTTACTTATCTCAAAGTTAGGTACCTCACAGCCTACTTAATTTTACCAATTTCCAATCTGGCACATAGTGTATAGGAATGCGCTTTACAACACTGTTAGCAAATTGGAAGCCGTGCTGAAGTTACCATTACGAATTGCTAGCTCCACTATATTGCGAGGTCCCCCCATGTAGACCCTCTTACTTGGTCTGCTCTTGGTTTAAAGAGGAGCTGCAGAACAGGACTTGTATGAGGGAGGAAGGAGTGGGATGGGGCAGTGGAGGATACAAGTCATCAATATGGCTTCAACAGCTGGGCAGAATACACATCTCTGGCCACCTTTGGCACACGAGTTCTTCAACAGCAAAATGTTGATGCCAATTAAATTGAACTGTAATTTCTTCCACAAAAATTGGTAGCATGATTAAATCTCGCTTATAGCAGCCTGCCAAACATCCACCGGCCCCTGCGGGGAGGGGCCAGTTACAGCCCTGGACAGCGGAGTTTGTGTTACACAGACTTAAAAATTGGAACGCCCAATTCTTTTCACTGTCCAACTCCAGTCTTTGTCAAAAAGTTTTGTTTTTTTGTGGGGGTCAGAAATTCCAGTTCAAGAATTTCAATGACTTCTACCAACACGGATCAACCTTGAAACCTTGAAGGTAATTCTCATTAATTTTGATAACTTACATATAAGTCACAACCCCTTGACATCAACTATTAACCACAAACAGAAGCTTGCAAAAGACACTCTAAGCCTGGCAATTACCAGAACTAGATAACACTGGTTTAACAAAAAGCTTAGCCAGTCTTGTTCTCTTCAGTTTAAGCAATATCATGTATCTTCCCATACCTTCAGCAGACCTAGAAGCAAAGATCAATGGTTTGGCGGGGAAACACAAGTGCTGTATGTCTGTCCTCAACCCATATCTCACTGGTGGTACTGACAACTGATCTTTTCCAAATGCCAAAACAGTAATGGCCCCTCCTCACAATGCATTAGGCATTCTTACTAAGTTCCATTGCAAATTCCTTTTGGGTATTCTTAACTTAAGCTTGGTTGGGCAAAACTGTACAATAAAGGTTTTCATTCATTCATTAAACAGAATATCTGCCATCATTTCAAATCGTGCATTGTGCTACAATTATATTATATGGTGACATGGTATGATAACATCTGACAATCCATTTCAACTAGTCTACATATACCAGTGTCTTTCAACCTTGTGTAAAACTGTAACTAACTTGTAAAGCTACATGTGCTTCCCAGACTAAAAAAGTGGTTTCTTTGTCCTTCTTCCTTTCGGGTAACATCTTGTGTGATGACAGAGATGTGATGAATGATAATGGACAGGCAAAATGACAACATATCTTGTCAAGATAAAAGTGCACAATGACAATCTTCCCTTACAGAGTCAAGGCTAAAATTTGAACAAATGTTGTTCTTTCTTTTGTACGAAGTATTCAACACCACTACATAACAAGAAAGTGACCTTCCATATTTGTGAAAACACTGGCTATAGCATCACAAATGTTGCCCTTGCTTTCCTACCAAGAATTCAACATCACAACTGTGTCATATAAACAAGAGAGTGACCTTCCATATTTGTGGAAGTACAGAACACACTGGCATACCCAAGACCGTGACCCTGAATCCAGTTTAAACGTCTAGACAGTGTCATTTATAGTAAAGCTGAAGTCTAAGCAAATTCTTTGGCTAATTTTTCACATGTGGTCTTAATTGTTATGACAGTCAACTCAGTTGTTGGGAACACAAGTTTCAACAGAGGTCAGAAAACAAAGTCAACACCAACATGTATTGAGATTCCTTGTTTTTCTTCTCAGCTGCAATGTTGATTGGTAGGTTTAAGTATAGAGATGCTTCCAACAATTCCACATACATGAGTATAAAGGCTAGTTTAAACTCTCAAGTTACCAAGTAACCACTCAGAACCAATACAAGATTTTATCTATCATGGACAATTTAGATCTATGTAAATAATGTGCATCAGCGTTCCCGCCAGGCATACGTCTTTACGTCTTTGGACGCATTTTTTTCTGGAAAGACGCACTCGGCTCAGCTGAATGCGTCCATAAAAAAATATGAAAGAAAGGCTGACCTGTACCACCAGTGTACAAAATGTATCTGGAATCTTTTTTAAAATCTGTCTTTATACGAAGGAATCCTACCTTTACAATTTATACTTCAAATTCTTCACTTTCCGGTCATCCTAGTAGTCTGGGCATGGGGCGGAGCGCGGCACGCTTTACAACTAGCGGACCCATGTGCGACACACCCAGCCACGCGCCAGTCTGAGCTGTCCGTTGCGCAATGTAATTTTTTGTAGTCCGTGAAATACGTCTGACAGTCAGCATTCTTTAACACTCGAAGAAATCTTATGCAGATTTTATATTCTGATATTAACATGATACTTACTTGTCCTCAGTTTCACGTATTTGTTAAAGATTTGTGGGTAATACTAGTATTGAACAAGCAAACTGCTCTGCGCGAGTGCTGCACATCTCAACAAAAGTTCTCACACTGTGGGCAGTTGATTGGCAGTCGGTATCTTTGACAACAGGCCGCTAGCGCCAAGCAGTCTAGATTGGCCACCAGGTCCAAATCCAATCATCTTGATAACCAATCAGCGTTTGATAAATGTAATGTTGCACTCTGTTATTGGTCACCGGAAAAAAAACAAAAGTTACCGAGTATTAGCGCACGTGACGTTGGTAGCCGCCCGTGTCGTCTGGCAACTTGAGTTTCTTCCCTAGCTGCTAACAAAAAACGGTGCGCGGTAAATAAGTGAAGAATCCAAAACTATACACTTTATTTCTTATTTACAAAATTTCTTTTATTTCAAAAAGACAAAAATTGCGGCCCCCCTCCCCAGACGGACCGTCGATCGCAGCGCCGTCTTTCTGGCTACTGCTTCAAGGTTACACCGGCAATGATCACTGCCAAAGAGGCAGCAGATCGTCCTCCTCGAGTAATGTATAACGTTCTTGATCTATTTAAAAAGAAATCCAGCCAAAGATTTCACGCCGAAAACGGGGTTACCTGAGGTCGCAGGAACAAACGCACGCTCGTGGAAAATGACGGCAAGGCCTTGTAAAACCCCACCGATTCAAAAAATTTGACTAAAATCATCGGGCAAAATAGAAAAAAAAAAAAGTGTGATGGCGCCATTATTTTATCGTCTCGGAAAAATTTTTGATGCGGGAGGGCGCAACATCGATCGCACGAGGTAACGTTAGACATTTTTTTTTTCAATGACGGAAAATAATTGGCAGAATTTTTTTCACGGGCTGACGGACAGGCTAGGCCGCTAGAGCCCTGTTTCGAAGCATCAAAAATCCAAAATTTTCATATAGATATGTCTGGACAAATAATACCCGGGCCAGATCACGGAAGGCTGATTCCCTGTGCTTACAGTTGTTTTTAATATAACGTATTTTGATGAAGAGGGTGGTCGTCGATAACTGAAAATGGGAGTAAAAGAGGCAACCGACATCCAATCTCAAGTGCATGATTATCCTCTCAAATTGCAGGAAATTGTGTTCTAGAGGGTTTGAAAATCCAAATTTTCCCGGGGGAGCATGCCCCCGGACCCCCCTAGAATGCGAGCGCCTGCGGCGCTCGTCTCGCGCCTCCGGCGCTCATTACGCCCCTCCCAAATATTTGGACGCATACTTTCAAAAACCTGGCGGGAACGCTGATGTGCATAAATGGATTTGTACAAAAGCGTAAGGTGAACCCACACTGACTAAAAAGAAGACAACCTCATGCACAAATTTTCTGCTACTACTACTATGCTGTATAGTATTATGATTCTAAAAAAAACATCGAAAAGTGGTCACATTGACCAAGTCTTTATGTTGAGATGGTCCTAGAACCTACTCCTAGACTTTAATGGTTCTTTTTCTTACAGGACATCCTTACATCCTTCACCTTCATGCAGGATCACATCCCTTTATTTGTAAAACAAAGACCCAAGGATAATCTGGATACAGCCATTTTTCCTTGTCAATGCTACCCCCACATGGATCAGAAGTTCTCCTCCAATGTCAACACATGTGGTGTGTGTCCCTAACTCAAAGAACCCCTGCAGTCTTCGGTTTTCAGACCACACCTGTAGAAGGTCGCAGACAACCAAGCCAGACAGACTGACATCATGGTCCCAAGGGACTTTCTGTTAACAGAGAAAAGCACTGGAGGAGGATCCATCTACTAAAGAGATAGGAAGCCAAGGAAGGTCAATACTCCCATAGTGCATTGCTGTTGTTCCTTTCTGTAAATGTAGGCATATCATTATAATTTGTAAGTGCTAACATAGATTATACAAATGGGATCTTCAAAAACGATTTGTATGAAGAAATAAAACACATCTACAGAAATTCCAGCACAGTAACTTTTAAAAAAAATTTTAAGCCATAGCACTGATACCATTTTTCTATCCATCTATTCCTCAAACACTACAATGTATACTTCAGTATTCTACATTTAAAAATCATTATTCCCAGAAACAGAAAGCAACGATGCATTGTTTGATCAAAGTTGTCAATTTACACTGAACATAGTTAGGAACTCATATGGTACATCATGTATGTAGAAAGTACACAATGTAGGAAAAACAATTGTTGCAGCTGGCTCAAAAGTACATGGTTCCCTTTCCAGGGTAAAGCTGGGGTTAATCTCTCATGACTTGCTGCATAAATGATTTATAGTTCCTTTGAGCTTGTTATGAAATATCATATTGGACCTCAGCTACAGGGATAATTGTCCAATAAACACAAAGTCAGGGAGGGAACACCTGGCAGTGCTCAGTTGCTATACTCACAAAAACGAGTTATGGGCTGAATGATAAATACTTCTGACCGGTGTGCTGTTTGGTCTCAATATAGATAGATAGATGGTTTATTGCGCAACAATAGCATCAGTGACAAATTATAAATGGCAATGTAAAGACTACAAAAGTTATGGACTTCATGCATACAAATGCATACATGTACTCCAAGAGCTCATAGCCAGATCAAAAGATTTTTGAGTGTTCAAACTTCAGGTATCAGTCACCTTTACCCCCTTCTCTATTTTTCATAATAACCTCACTTTTACTGATGCCTTACAAAATATCTACATTCGTAATTGAATTCTATCGCCATGAGGAACGATATTGGAGTATTTCCAAAGAAAGAGTGAATGACATCAGCTATCTTGTCAGCCCACAATAGTTAATAAGCCCACCCTAGGGGACCTACCAGTATACAATATGTTGTCCTTACACCAGGACTTTGTGATCATGGTGTTTCAAAGTCAGCGAACCTTGTGCATCTACTTTTTGTAGAGTTCACAGACACCGGAAATACGAAATTATGATGCTAATATGCTGAGAAGTGGTTGTACATGTCATTGACATGAATGTTTTGTTCCCTAGAATATTTTCAATTTGGGGTCCAAAACGTTACAAAGTGCAGCTTTTAAGTGTCGCTGTACTTGTAACAGTAGGGTTCTGTTTTCAGGCAGGGATGCAGAACTTCCAACATCCTGTAGGAGCATAAGACTTTTACATGTTTGGAGCCCCTTCTTTTTCACCTGTGATGACCTTATGTCGGATTGGAGGTTTTTGTAATGCTACCTGGGCCATTACAAGAGTACTGACTGATGGGAAGATGACAACTCCAGAATGTAAATGGCATCAATGACATACTGTACTGTTGTTCATGGACTGAACATAATTATATACTGTATAATACAGTACATTTGTTGTAAATTTGAAGTGTATCGAAGGAAGATAATAAAGAGCAACTTAATGGTACTTCGAACTAAAGTTGGTCGGGCACAGGTCCTTGCAAAGTTATCATGCAATAAAGAATCAATTATCATTGTAAAGAAGAATCTTTTGTACTTTCCAAAGACACGAACAGTGTCAAACACTGAAAATGATTTTTAGACCTACCCTCTGTCCATATACGGGGTATTCTAAATGCTTATCAATGTCATCAAGCCAGTGTTGAAACATAAAAGTTTCTTATGAGATGTATTCCAATAAGAAAACCCTATTTCATGGATTTACAATGGGTGTAACTAAAGCAAAGGCATTGCCCAGGCTTCCTATTATGTGTTGGTGGCAGAAACAAGAGCCAGACTTTATATACACAACGTAGACACCCTACTCAACACAACTACAAATTTGTCAGGCATGGTTCCACTTGTTAGTGACACTTTGACTCTTGAAGGACACCTTCAAAAGCAGGTGAAGTGGTCTGTGTCCTGAAAAGTGGCACCAACAGAATGGCTGTATGTGACGACGAATGTACAGTGAGCTAAAACTACGACTTTGATACTTTTCCATGCAAAGCTAGATGTAGGTCATGTACACTACCTATACCAGTGATGTTTGTTTGGCACAAGGGTATGGACTGAAATAAGTTTAGAGGAAAGAAATTTACAAGGAGGATAGCCAAATATTCCTCGTACCAACTTCATGTCATAACCGTTTCTTTTCTGTACTTAAACCTATCAAATGGATATGGATCACTATTTCATATCAGTTATCATTACCTATGAAGAAGGTACATAATACACAATACAGTGGAAGCCGCTTAATTGCACACCCAATTTGCCAGCGAATCTCGTGCAATTATCCGGCGTGTGCGATAATGCGAAGTTACCCTGTTGGACCGCACCGCCACGGGATTTTGGGATTCCGTGCAATTGACCGAAGTGTGCGTTTATCCGACGTGCAATTAACTGGCTTCCACTGTACAGGTATGAGTATCAGTAGCTGTTGCACACTGTGAAAGTTAATTGTACATTTCCAACTTCTGGCTGCAGATGTTGTTAGGTCTGTCAGGTGCATGTGTTTTGGTTGGGCTGCACAAGAGGCCAATGTTCATGGTTATTTCCAGCAGCACAGTGAGGTAGTGATAGACAGGAAGGTCATTAGTTTCCCTCATTGGTTGGTGTTGATGGAGGAGAGCCTGCCCAACACAGGTCTCCTTCTTTCGCAGTCCAGGGCTCTAGTCAGAACCTGCCATTCCGTCATTTGACGGAATTTTTCCGAAGTGTGACAGAAAAATTTCAACACTATTCCATCAACAGTTCTCAAACAAAATTGATGGGGTAAGTTATATCAGAATGACCAAATCTTGAAATACAAAAAATCTGTTGAATGTTCCTGTCAATGAGGATTCAGATAATGAAAAAAATAATGTCAAACTGGCTAAAAGCTGCTCTGTATAATTCACATCTCAAAGCAGAACAGGCTTGCCTAACAGTTGTGAGCAAAGGCGCATGGATCTTTAAATACCTCATACAGTGAGTGATTAGGCATGCAATAGCCTCATAGTCATAAGCTCACAGCATCCAAATCAGTGCAGTAACTGTATCACAAATTAGAGGAAACATTTGAAATATATTTTCTCAACACTGAGAGTCCATGTTATCCATAAAACAGTAACTCCACTGTCAGGAATAAAGAAGAGAGCAAGATCTTCTGTAGTTGGGAGTTGGTTGCCTACTAGCCTTCAAAAGTCGTCTGCACCAGCCAACTATGAATTTTCACAAATCGTAACCAGTTAAGTCATAATTAGAAGCGATAAAAGCTACCAAATGGAGTTGGACTAGGCTGGATTCCAGGCCACTCCCTACCCAGCACTAACCAGGGAAGGGGTTATGAGTAAGGTTGTGGGAAGGTGCTGAATGAGTGACAGGGACTTAAGTGCAGCACCCTCCATGACTTGAGATGAATCTGCCTCCTGGTGTCCCAAGGACATACATGTATCCTGGACGAGACATCTCTTGTGAAGAAGATAATTTGAATTCCTGGTTTGAGGAGGATTTTTCACATAACTGCATTTATCTTTTAACTTCAAGAAATGTACAGAGCAGGACTGCATGGACCCCCACCTAGAATATCCAAGGTCTGCCCTGTATCTCCTAGGTCTTGAACACTGTCCGTAGAATTGGGGAGGCAAGGAGAAATACATGTAACGTTATGTAGATGTGTACGGCTTATTTCACATCACTTGAATAACTCATGAATTGGACAGAAAGTATGCAAGGGTTAGGCATAAACAACCTTTCTTTATTAGCCACTTATCATTCTTACGATGGTCTTAAAAAATCCATACTGTGCACTGACCAAAATCCATGAGGATTTCCAAATGACACTCTTTTCACTAGGGCTCATGCACTCACCCTAGGTGGTTTGGCGTGATCGCTTGTCTTACACTGCTATGTAAATAGAGCCAAGACCTGAGCTTCTGTTTCTTACATCCTCCTCTTGGAAGAATGACAAAGTCAAAACTTAAGGACCTTTGATATGCCTTGGCATAATGACTGTCTGTTTTTGCCAACAGACCACATGATTACACCAAGGACTGCTGTCTCCAATTTTAACGAAGGTCCGCTGTGCATAGCTCCACTGAATGTACAGAATGAAGGAAAATTCCTTCAGTCAGATTCAAGTTACACTGACAAAGTCATAACTAAAATGTGGACACAGACCCCTGCAGTTATGAGCTGATAAGAATGCTTTTCTAAGCCCACACATTCAGTTTTGCAGGCCTATCTACCACAAGGCTCTGGATACAAAGTCATCTTTAATTCAAAGTACACTGAATAAAGGGGTCATCAATGACCAATTTTTACAAGATACAGTAGAAGCCGTTTTATTGCACAGGCTATTTGCCAGCGTATTTTGTGCAATTATCCGGGTGGTGCAATAATGCGAAGTTTAGGAACCGCACCGGTATGGGATTCTGGGATTCCGTGCAGTTAACAGAAGTGTGCGTTAATCCGTTGTGCAATTAACTGGCTTCTACTGTAGATGCATTGATCCCCTATTCAAGGATTATATGCATCTGCTTATAGTTACCCTTAGCAAAGTTTATTCTGTATAGTCTCTACACCAACCTGGTGCATATGGAAGGATGGACAACTGGAAAATTGGCAAGATTGGGGAAGGGGCCATCCAAGTTGAACTAATAAACATGTGTAGAATTACCCTACAGTACAACAGGGAGGAATAAACTCAGCAGTCGACATTCCCTGGGAAGTGTGAGACAGTCTCCAAGCTTGAATTTTTAGCAAATTGACTTCAAGTAGTTCTGTTAAGACCCATAAACAGTCATAAACAATTACCATAGTTATCACCTAATTGCATAATTGATCAATTCTTAAACTACCTATAACAAGAATTTTAGATATAGCTGATGAGGTTGTGTCTGTAAAACTCAAGCATAAGATTTTTCAAAAATCAATTTTCTCTAATTTCGTGTGTTGGTAAAGGTAGGTTCTTTTGTTCAAACATACAACAGCAAGGGTACATTTGTATTTTTTGGATCAGTGATCATTGTTTACCTGAGGCAAAAAATTAATTTAAATAGTTATCACCTAATTGTGTAATTGATCAATTTTTGGACTATAACTACATGTGCAAAGAGAAGCTTAATTGCTAAAAGCAAAAACGTTAAAAAGAAGTTCTGCCCAGTTAACTCACTATAGTTCCTTACAAATGTCATTGCAATCAGCAGAACATGTCTGACCTTTGCGGTGACTAAGTTACACATGGTTTGCAGTCACTGAGCTATACATGATTACACAAGATGCTTTGCTCCATTTGCTTTCCAAAGGAGTCAAATCATTTGTAAAATCAACAAGGTCTAATGACAATAACCTCCCACTGGTAACCACTTGGTTGGACAAGAATATGAGTAGAACTAGAAGTACTACAACAAAGAAGACAGAGACATGTACAAATAAAAAATCATAGCCGTAACATGTTCAGAACTCAAGATATCAAACCAGGAAGTTCCACTGCAGTACAGGTAACAGGCTGCTAGGGGGCCCAAAATCTAATTGTTTCCAGGTCTCATCAAGACCTACTCACATACCGAATATCAATACAACTATTATACAATCCATCCAGGCGTTCTTCTACATACATGCAAACATACAAATGCTACCCAAAACATTTTTGGCGAAGGTAATTACCGGGTACAATGCAATATCACCATATGAATACAACAAAATAGATTCAAGACTTAATAATTATAGATAGACCAGATTTTACCAGTCCCTTGATTGAATGGTCTTCTTAGGCAGTTTTGACTGTACTAGTTGCTTTTCTTTCAATATCTTTTCTCTGAATATGTGTTGATCTTTTCTGTTACAATAAGTGTTATAAAGGGAATTAAATGCACCGTTGATATGGATTTGACCCTTGCAGTGCCTAAGTAGATTAGAAATAGGCTTTACAATGGCCCATGGCACTGGGAGGGTTAAACCAATCTAAACCAAAGATTTACATGTAGATCTGATTGTTTCATATTTCTCTGCTGTGCCAAACCAAATTGGCCAAACACTCCCCTGCCATGGTGCCCTTTATACATCTTGGCATTTCACCAGTGAAACTCCTCCTGGATGCTGCTTCATTTTGGCTGAATAAACAAGAAAAGTTTAAAAACAACATGTCATTGGCCTTGACCAAGGAGATCAACCTCATGTTGTCCCATCCTGAACCTTGGAGGTTGACATAGTTGTCTGAAGAGGACACCTGTCAATGGGGTCATCAGGAAAAGAGCTATGACGTGTTCCATTAACAACACATGCCAGGTAGATTCAAACTTCTGAAATACTACTGTGCAAACGGTGTACATGTGTATTATGATGCATATTTCACTTTCAATTTTCTATTTCAAATGTAAAGTAATAACCCCTTCCACACTTTTCAGTCTTATCATGCAGCCCCCATCTCCATTTGCACAGCCCTTGGGCCACATGGTCTACTACATCAGGTAGTCCACTGATACAAGTGATAGCAGAGTGTGTTCGACTGCCCTACACCTTTTTATAGTGATGAGTGGTAAGTAGAGAAAGCAGTGAGCACCACTTTTCATGTCTTAAAGTATGACCCTACCAAGAAGGGGCCTGAACGCAAGGCCAACACTCAGTGTACAAAATACTTTTCTGAGCCACTCAGGTTGCACACTGTGTGCAAAAAGTAGGTTGCACAACTGAATTTCAAGTTGCACCATCTACAATTCACTAATTTCTGGAAAAAAAAGGTACACGTCAGTCAAATCACTCAAAACATTACATGTTTGGCTGATTTGAAACGGAGCTGCCTCTGTCCATTTATTTCTTCCAAGTAAATTGAGAACAAAATCAAGCTCAGTCTGAGGTTCAAAATCTAAGTTGCACCCTGTGCAACCCGAGATTAGAAGTAAGTTGCACCAAGCAAAAAGTGGTTGCAATGTGCAAGTGGGCATTTTGCACGCTGAACACTAGAACTTCCTCTAGATAAGATGTGAAAACCTCATTGCCCAGTAAACAAAGAAGACACAAATCAAAGGCCTACAAAGTCTTGTGAAATCAAGACGAATCAGACGTTACAGTTTATCTAAGTGTTATCCTTGGCTCCAGGCTACAGCACTTCGTGCATCTTTAAATTTGCAAGTGTGATTCTCTCCCAGTGATGGCGCTGATAAGGTCTGGGTAGTAATGATTGAGTCTGTAGGTGTTCCTGGTCGGCCCTTTACTTTTTTTAAGTGCTATAAGTAGTCTAAATACCAAATCATTACCCAAATGTTGTAAACCCACTCAAACTAGAAACATGCCTGGTCCAACATCAACTGAAACACCAAGAAAAATAGGTAACGCTAGTTCACCTTTATCCGTTGGGTAACCTATATTCGTTGCTTTTAAAGACAGGGTATTTGGGGATATCACGTTGATGGACGTTGGTTTCGAATTGCAATATTTTCAATATATTGCAGTTTAAAACTACCACCCGTCGGCATCATGTGCTTAAATCATTAATTAAATACCCTGTTTTGAAAAGCAACGTATATAGGTCGCGGAAATCATTAATTAAATACCCTGTTTTGAAAAGCAACGTATATAGGTTACCCCGCGGATAAAGGTGAACATACGTTACTTGTTCTCTTATGTACAGTTTCTCGGGTTCTCGTTGGTGTCAGGATCAAGTTCAGCAATGTCTCTACTGCCCTAGTTTTCAATTTGACACTCACAATGGATGGAGTGCAAGCCTTTATGTTGTCAACTCTGTTTTCTTCATCTGTGACATGCTCCACCCAGGAGAGCTATCACAATGCTTTTCTTTCAGAAGATGATCCGCTGACCTTTTGTTTCCAATCAGAGTGCATGTTCCATCCCCAGACTATGATGACCCTCAACAGTCACACAGCTATATCTTTGTCTTGCATGCTACAAAAATGCTTAATGGTAACTGACGTAAGACTTTGAAGAGGGTCTGCAAGGGGGGTTCATTAATGGTGACGATACTTAGTACTGCAAAACGGTTTTAGGAACATTTGTTAGTTTATTAGACTGTTTCATTTTAATCATGGAGTGTCTGGTAATACAAGTCTGAAAACACAGAAATAATTGAACACTCCACTTTTATGCTTTGACTTCAAGATAAGAATGAATCTAGGATTAGAAATACTGTGAATGCATTTAAGTTTCTGGGGGTCTAATTTTGCTGCAGCAGAAAATGGGGTGTTTGCGGTGGTTTGGAAATTCGCGATAGCGCAACACTGCAAACTTATTTAAAACTTACTATACGGTATTTGCATATTGTATTATAAATATTCACTGTGGTTTTAAGTTCGCGGTTCAGCTGTCACCGCGAAAACCGCGAATTTAAAACCACCACGAAAGATTCTGCATTTACAGTAACATGCTATATAGGATTTTAAGTGAACTATATGTTGCATAACGAATAATTTACCAACAATAGTTCACATTGATGCAAGGTGTCCAGCTACAGAGAGAAAGGCATGCAGACCCTCACACAAGATTCTACAAATGAACTGCTGTTTTCAATAAGTGTTCTGCCATAAAGCCTACGCAAGCATCATTCTTCACATAGTTATGTTACATACAATGAGTTGCAGGTTTGGTATAGTTCAACCTTTAAACTGTTCAGCATAGTCAAAGATGCTCAAAGTTGTTGTTTTTTCATAACAATATTATATATAGACATGAACCAAGACCACCCACAGTCTATGGAATGACCTCATTTCTTATTCTTCTTGACCTTGGACCTTTATGGTAATTACTTCACAGTTATTACTTGCTAATTAGAGTCTATCTACAAACAATGGCAATTAGACTAGTCATCGTTAAGTTCCCATCTTGACAATTTACCTTCATCCAAAGTTCTCAAGTCTGTATCGAGCCATTGATAAATATTCGGCAAACACAGACATTTTCAGTATTAATAATTCTGACAAGTTTGAGAGTCAATTTACAAAATGTAACGTTACATGAAGCTATTCAGGCTTGGCATGGTCTTCAAGAATCAGCAGAAACATAGGGCTAAAAACACATGTACCTTTTCAGGCTTTGAAAGTCTGACACTTTTTCCCTTTTGATCAGTAATTGACCACTTGCCACATCTTAAATCAAATTTGAGGAGGCAGAAACATGACTGAAAAGTTACAGCAGCGCTGTCCGGAACAATTTTCCACCCTTTCTTCAAGCGGCAGCAGAATTTACCTTGAGATTACCCAGTAATCACTTTGAGATTGGTTCTGTTGCCAGGCCACTTAACTGTCTGTTTTTCATGATCCAACAAATAGCGGCAAAATAAACTTGGCCATGGGAAAATAGGCTCCAGATTGGAGAGGAGAGTGGAACCATGGGTCACTCACAGCGGTCGGGAGAGTATAGGTTACCCGCCTACACCAAAGTGCTGATGAAAGAAAAATAACAGTAGGCCAGGTGAACAAGTCTGAGGAGATGACTGACAGGGTAATAATCTGATGGCAATGTAGCCTGTGTAACATAAACCCTGGCAATCTGAGGATTTATCAGGAGTTGACTTGTGGGAGTGAGTAGAGTGTGCACAAGGCCATGCAAGGTACACGTTTGGTATGTACAATGTAGGTTGTGAGTTCCATCCCTGTACTGTAGCCTGGAGTCCAGCCTTGCTCACTTTAGTCCGCTTCTGAAGGTTGCTACCTGGCTGGTAGCGACCTTCGGGAATTGGCCTAAAGCGAACAAGACTGAACTTCAGGCTATCATCCCTAGCCAAGTCATACCAAAAATCATTTAAAAAAATATCTCTGCCTTGTAATGAGCATTTGGGAAGGAGTATAGCAGTTGAATATACTCCACTAACAGTGGACTAGCAGCCCTTGTTGTAGCGATTGTACAAGTTGTGTGGCCCAAGGGCTATTGAAACAGAGATGGAATGTATGCAATATCTGGTGCAGGAAGGACTTTTAATTAACTACATTTGTAACTAACTACCCACTGAGTTTATGGCTGGATACATCTTTGGACAGGACAATCTCAGCTAGGGTCTGGTTCTGGTCTGTTCAGAAAAAAAGTGGAAAGTACAGTGAGTCACATACTGTAAATGCATTTAAGTTCACGGGGACTTAATTTCACGGTAGCAGGGAAAATGACTTTTCGCCGTTTACTTAATTTTGTGGTAATACCTCATTGCGAATTGTTAGGTTGCATTGTTCAACTGGTCCTCCAGGACTCATCAGCATACATGTGTAACAAGAAACAGCTTGTCAAATCCCAAAGTTTCCGAAGGATTTACATCCAGAAGGTGATGCTACACCTAGGCTAGGGCAACACATGTCTAGCAAACAGACCAACTTATGTGGTAAAGCCAGCTAATCTCAAGGTAGATGCATCACTCAGGCTTGTTTTGTGAGGTCTGATATATCTGTACAATGTATATCTCTATACTTCAGTGTTCACAGAAAAAACAAACATGGACAACTAGTAGTAACTTTCATTTGCTTGGGGATCAGAAGTTCACCACATCAAGAGTATCTTTATCACATTCACAAGAGTATAGACTGACGTCGGACCTCCAGACCAAATTTGTTTCAGCATATCATATTTATACAGACATTATGAGTATGAACAATGGGCCTCTTTCCTTTCTGCTCTGTATAGCTGGGTTGGGGTTGAAACTAGCCTGGTATCAAGCCATATTATACTATTTCTAGCTCCCAAGTCTCTTCTGTCCTCTCCATAAATACATCATATTTGAGGAGAAGACAGTAGAGACTTGTTATACTTATAGCTTCCAAATCTCTTCTGTATTTGTGGAGAGGACAGTTCAAGAGACTCGGGAGCTATAATACGGCTGGATACCAGGCTAAGACAGAGCTACCTGGTCAATATGACTACTTTCTGGTGGTCCTTTTACTTTAGCCATACAATTTTTCCCATTGAAACAAGCATTGTGTTTAGCGACCACCTGCCCGCATAGACCAGATTCCATGAGTGGTCTTTTTTGGCAAGTTCGATTCTATTCAGCCAAGCACACCACATCACCCCTATACTTACATCATCAATCAGGCGCGGATTTAGGGGGGGGGGGCGCACCCGGCGCACGCCCCCCCTTTGGCTGGACCCCAAAAAAAATTCGGCTGGACCACAAAAAAAAAGGAATTCCACAAAGAAATCCAGAAAATCAGCGAAAGTTTCAGCGGCGACAATACAAAGCCGCTAACCAACAATGCCAAGGCGCAATCCTCCAGCTTTTAATTCCTCATGCCGCTTCGGTCTTTGCGGGCATACGATGATAGCCAGAATGTTCCATAACCAGGACGTTGGCAATGCTCCCGCCCTCCTTCGGAACTCGCTTATGTTCCATCTGACTCTAATATTGTCATTATATTTGTTATTTTGGTGCCCTAATAGCCCATGTGGACTGAGCGACGCAAGATACAATACATGTTAAACATTCATTCATTCATACTGTGACGGTAAATGTCAGGAGTAAAAATGTGTCAAACTTACGATATCTCCGCTAAGGGACTTGACGATATTTACCAGGGGGAGGGCTGATGCAAAATGGGTCAGGTAAAAAAAAACGGCGATCTTTTCCACTACACATGCACGATATTTACACAAAAGAAACTAAATTAATGTTCTACTTGGAAGAGACTTGGGTACATTTTAGTGATATCGTGACGAAAACCGCTTCAATACTGCTGTAATCATTCCAAAACGGGAGTTATTTCGGCCAACCAACAAACTTGTCGAAAAATTTTCGCGCCATCATATGCATGATTACGTCATATGCACGCAGCAGAGAGCCCACTGTCACGAAAATAAACATCGTAATGTTTCATCCCGTTGCCGTCCGTAAACCATTCCAATTACAAAGAACCGATGCACACAGGATTGATATTGATACCAATTTTAGTTTCTATAGTCTTAGTAAACTTCGTGCGAACATGGAATTACACGACAGAGGCGGCTGCAGCAAATTTCTTATGGGGAGGGCGAACTATATTGACGTAATCCTGGGGGGTCCGGGGGCATGCTCTCCCTGGAAAATTTTGAAATCTTGACTATCTGAAAAGATCTTTCCTAACTTTTGACGGACAAATTTTCTGGCAGACTAAGCTAAGTTTAATAGCCTTTCTAGTAGGGTTTTTTGCTTATATTATTGAGGGCGACGGTCGACGTCCCCAATGTAGTTTCACAACTTCGAGCGCACGAGCCGTCGCAAGGTAGGTCTGGAGAAAAATGTTAAAATTTGAACCCTCTGAAACAGGATTTTTTGCACTTTGAGGGATAAACTTTGCTGGTAGACTATGCTAAATGTAATGACATTTCTGTCAGGGGAAAAGATTTTTGATGGCGACGAGCGCCAGAGCGTCGTGGGCGCCGGAGGCGCAAGCCGTCGCCAGGCATGTCCAGAGAAAAATTGAAATCTTGACCACCTGAAACTTCATTTCCTACGTTTTAGGGGCACATTTTGCTTGTATTTATAAGGCCCCTTAGGCAATTTTTATTCAATGGCCCTCCCCCCGGCTCAAGACATGTTTCGATGGCCGTTCCCCCAGGCCAAAAATATGATTGTTGAATGTGAGATTGCTAACTATAAAAATCAGTGTTCGTTCGTTTATTATATTTGTTCAGCCCTAAAAAAAGTAAAAGTCAGTGTTGATTCGTTGGTTTATTTTTGCACAGAAATGGCTCTAAAATGCACCAGAGAGCCTCTTTATTTTAAAAAGTTCTCGGGGGAGGCCCCCAAACCCCCTCTCCCTTCGGCCACGAAATGAGCTACAACAGCATATGCGCCCCCCCTTTGCAAAATCCTGGATCCGCCCCTGTCAATAAGTGGGTTCTGTTTTCGGCTCCTTCACCTGCCAAGGTTTTAACATACACAAGGCCGATGACTCTATGTCACCACCCAAAATGACGAATGGAGTCCCTTACAACTGTTGAACAGTCAGTGACACTGCATAACAGAGCTAATACATACTCAGAAGTACACATAAATCCATCCATACTCAATGACCCTCAATGTGCTGCTGGCAAGATTGATTCAATTGAACGAATCAAGATCTGATCCTAGTCCATAAGGGCCTTCCACAGAGACCCACCAGTCAAAGCCAATTTAAGTCCACATGTTTTTCAGGCAAAGAAAGAATCTTTGCCAGAAAAGACTGTAACCTCTTGGAAGGAGGTTCACCTTCATGACGGTATTGTTTTTGAGTTGACAATGTGTATGTCACTATCTGTGTTTGCACCTACAACTCATTTACTCAAGATCCTTTTGATTGATGTGTATGGATTTTGGTTTGTGGGTAGTGATTGATGTTCTGAAGAATCTTGATTTTGGGCCACCTAGCAGCTTTTCGTTGGTACCGCAGCATTACAGGCTAACATACACAATAGCTCAGTGACATTCACCTGATAACAAATAAAGTTTATGATCATAACCTGTCCTATCCTCTTTCTGTCTCCTGTTTCTTTAAAAGAGTCCATCGAACACTGTGTCTTGTGTGTCCAGCGCACACTGGCATGTTTGTTTTCCAGTCTTAATCCAGGAAGTACACATGCCACAAAGGATATCCTCAACTCCTGGCTAGGATACCTGTCTACCTGGATAATAGTGGGCTGTTCAGCTTTTCACTAATAACAGTACAATGATGTGTTTTGTACCTGTTCTGATTTACAAATCATTATATTTCAGAAATGTCATCTCATATTATGCACTTAGTCTCCTCATATTTTGTTGTGCATCTGCAATGATCATAAGTTGATATGTTGTTGCATCACGACATATACTAAGGTATCAAGAACAAATCCGTGCCCATTGGTTTGTTGTGAACTCTAGGGGCTATACATTGTACCCTTGTGTTTTCATAATCATAAACAAAGAAAATCAACAAGTTGGATTCCCAAACAATGAATGGAATGACAAATAATCTAAAGCTGGTGACAGCCCTGCAACAACTCCAAATGTTGTTCCTACTCAATATTGACATTATTGTATTTACCTGAAGAGAACTAAATTTTTCAAATATATGATTCTTTCATACCATGACATTGATGCATCATTTCCTCTTCGATTCTCAATGGACCACACCCGAGTCTCTTCCTGCTGACTTGTTTACGTAGACAGGTGAACAAGGCCAGACACAATGGCCACTTGTTGACCAGCTAAACTCAACACTTTGTAAACAGTGGAGCGGTATTATCATAGAGAATGGTGCTGAATGGCCGTGCCGCTAGGCTAGAATACACCAGAATGCGAGATCATGAGTTGACATTCCTGGCTAGACCTTGGGTCCTCTAGAATTTAGTAGAAAGGCACTTTTCACAACTTTCCTCACTCCACCCAGGTAAGAGAATGAGCACCTGACTTCAGTTGGGGATACGGGGGTAAGGGTGGTGGAAGAAGATGGGATGGGCTCTACTTCCAATACCGTATCCTAGACACATAACCCACTGCCCTTATGGCCTCGAAAAGGCTATGGGACCTATCAATAATAGTATTATCCTACACATAGAACCTATGGCAGAATGGAGAAAACCTTAACCTAAGGAGGTGGCATAGATCTGCATTTGAAATTTCCAACAAAGGTAACCTTTAAGTCAAAACCTAATACAGTTTGTTTTCTTGTTTGTCTGAGTAATACCATCAAGAAGTGCAACTAAATGTCTTACGTTACCAATGTTCCTGTACCCTCACTAGAGCACTCTACAAATCTCCCCCAGGCTTACTATAGTGGCTGAAATGTAGTAAAATTGCATTTAGTAGGAAAATTTGCCAAGGGAGTTTGGTAAAAACCATAGGGCATCGTTTACCTGCACATTGCATTACCAAGGGGAAATGTTAGTCTTACCGCAGGCTTATTCTCCTGGCCTATCAATTATTTTTTCTCCTTTTGGAGGCTAAGTTACGTATATCCGCAGGTAACAGGTGAACAGGAAACTGCTACACTCGTTTTCATTCAGAAAGATCCTTGGTATGTGCCTTCTTAATTAGACGTGGCTTTCATAGTCTTAGGGGGTATTTTCAGTGGATGCCAAAGAAGTTTTCATTTCACCCAACCATTCACCTGACATCACAGCATTGTCACATGTCACACACCCCAGAGCAGGTGATGGCACCATGTGGCATACTGGTGTGTACACGGAACTTGCAAACTTTTTCGATATCCGTAAAAAAAAACACTGTTGGAATATTATCTTATATAAGCCCAATATTTATTGTCAGTGCATCTTTCTGACAAACTTGTACAAGTGCCCACTTCTACTTGGACATACTAGGAGGAACCCCTGGTCAAAGCGACCACTTTTTGCTGGTCCCTTAGATCTGCTTGGAGATTACTAGCTCTCCTGCAAAAGAATCCATTATACACAAACACCAGGCTACTAAACTGTATCAGATTCTTTATTGGCAAGCTCATGCCCAGAGGCTGGTTGCAGAGGATACTCCGATATGATAATGTTAAAAAAGTATGTATGTTATCATTTCATGCTCTCTTTCTTTTCTAAAATGTACATGATACTAATCGTTATCTGAAAACTGTGCTTTCCAACAGAGAAGACAACAATCTTTTCGTGTACTCTTGTGTTTAACATGGCAAACACCCTACTTCAAAGCCACTACAGGGGATTTACAAGCCAAGAGGTCACTGTACAACCTTGTATCTGCCTTCTACATTTTGGCTCTGACTTGAAGGTGACACAATGACAACCTTCCCCCTTTCTTTGTTTACCAGCTTTGAACTTAGGCTTTCAACTGGGTGAAATATTGCGGCAGCGAACAGGGGTGATGACGAGACTGTTCTCAATAAGTTCAAGGGCTCTACAATCGACCCTCCCGGTGTCATGGCCGATTAAGTTGGGGGTTACCGTTGGCCCGTTACACTTGTAGGGTTAAGTAGAAATCCACTGCACACATCCTCTTCCACTCTCACCTGCAACCTATATTGTCGTCGGCGACATTTCGATTGGCAATTTTCAAGAGCCATACTTCAACACAATTGTGCCCACAGATTCCTTGTGAGGTGGAAGGTCACTCTCCCAGAATTCTTGCTCCTGAGAAGTACAAACCAAAATAAACCGAGGGCCATCTTGGCGACCTCAGAGGCCAGAAGGCGTATCAACAGGGACGGCGGGCGCACCATTCTCTAGGTGACAATGTATTTACAGTGTCATCATAATAACAAAGGTTGGACTTGAACTTGTACACGTCAAAACAAGGATACCAGTAACTGACAGCAGAAACAAGTCAAAGTCTAACCACATTCCAACTAGCCTGGATGACAGACTCTTTCCAGGGCCTGCATAGGCCAGGTCATCGGTTCCAGGACCAACATGCCCCCAAGGAAACAGTTGGGCCTGCAAACAGTCTGGTATCTAGGCTACTGTTCCAACCCACCCAGGCAAGGGACTGATCCAAAATGATGCCTTCCAGCTTGACTTTTTGCACAATGCAAAATGTTCTCTGGCATCATTTTAGAGGTTGGCGGGTCAGAACCAGAACGTTAATCTTCCCAAATCAAAACAATTGTGATTTCTGTCTGTTTTGAAAGGAAAAAGAGTCCTCCACCAGTCCAGGGGGTACTGTAAATGTGGAAATGTTCATGGTGGATTTTGTTCAAGGTTTTCGCCATGACTACTTCACCGAGAACGAGAATTTCGTACTGTCTGCGTGTACATAAACTAAACCATTACACTGTATAGTATTGACGTGTTGCAAGCTTCTGTTACAGGAAGATGCAAAAACTGAATATCGACCCGATCTCTGAACATTGAATACAATATTTACAATGAAGTACTACATATTCAAAGGGTAAGATACGGTTAGGTCAGTCACTCAGTGACAGTCGATCATACCAATACTGCTGAAAGTGACTGTTCTGTCTGTCTGTATGTAGAACCTTTGCAGTGGCAAGTATGTGGCTGTACATTTTTAGGTGCCTGTGTCTCCATTGCTGTACAGTATGTGAGTACACCGGTAGTGCTATTGCGAACTTTACACCACCACAAAGCCTCCATTTTCTATCTACCACAAAATTAAATCCCTTCAACCTTCAAGGCATTTTCAGTATTTGCTGAAGATAAGTAATACATCAGCTTTAGAAGTCTTGATGCTTTCAGAGGTAATTTTGTAAACAGACCTGTTATTTCAGTCCACAACTTGATGCCTACCAAAACTGTAGAGGAAATGAATGTTTATTGATATAAATTTGTTTCAACATACAGATGGTAATTTTGTCTAACTAGATAACCCTTAAACATCAATTCAGACAGGGGTGTGTTTCTTCAGAGATGTTTCTTGACTATTTTCTATGTCAAAACTGCTATGTTAACTGTAGGTTCTAAAAAAAAAGACAAAAGTCAAAGTCGATCATGGTCCTCCTGGCAACTTTTCTCGGTATTGCAATGGCAGTTGCTTTTGAATCTTTTGTTTCTGGATAAGTCATATGCATATTGATGATGCAGGGCTCGAAATACCACCTGCATATGCAGGTTAGTGCAGGTAAAATTGGAGCTGTGCAGGCATTTCTGGTATCTACCTGCACCTAACCTGCACTGGTCCATGTACTCGGTTTTAAACATAAATGTCCTATGGTGTAGGTGTATATAGATTGTTATCAGCTGCATTGACTGTTACCACTTATAAAGTATAAATTAAAGAAAAAATAGCAATAGTTTTTGAAGTTTTAGTATGATCCATACTTCCTAAATTCAGAGTTGTGCAGGTAAAATTTGTCTGGTGCAAGTAAATTTCAACATTACCTGCACCAGTGCAGGTTTGTTGAAAAAATTATTTCAAGCCTTGATGATATAATGTTAAAATGGAATTCTGCTTAAGGATAGAGTCTAAGACTTTCACACATACATTATATAAAACTTGGAAAGAAAGCATCACCAATTGAAATAGACTGTAGTCTACCTTGTCCCCCAACGACCTGGAGGTCAAGGGACTAGGTAGGTAGGTAGGTATAGTCTATAGCATATGCTAATTACAACCTTATTTACATAACCTATGATGCAAGATAAAACAAGAAGTTGATAAAAGCTTATGTACATTATCCATGTGTGAATGCTTGTGAAAATTCGTCATTTGATGAACGACTGCTTATGTAAATATTCCACTGTATAATGTATAACTGTATGTTCTGATGTCACCCAACATCATCAGCATTTAGCAATGCTGACTGGGATGTTGACTGTATTGCACTGTTGCAATTGCAATAAAAAGATAGATACATAAAAGCTCTGAACGATTCACTGTGGTCTTTGAAATCTTGCTGATCTTTAAAATGCAGCATTATTATGCTCCATTCTGAACTGTCCACAGTCCAGACAGAAAAGCTGTTATGTGTAACACTACACCCACCGTACTTGATCCTTAATCATGTTAGATTAAAAACATGTTGTGCGAGTTGGATCTTGTCTGGACAAAGGGCAGGTTTCCAACTTTCCAGTCATAATTTTCTTGTACTCTTAAAATCAAAAGTTCAAAGGTTATTTGGCATCATACTCATTAGTCATATCTGTAGCCATTTTCAGAGCTTGAAATACCACCTGCATGTGCAGGTTTGTGCAAGTAAAATTATTAATTAGTATGATCCATACTTCCTAAATTCAGAGTGGTGCAGGTAAAATTTGTCTGGTACAGGTAATTTTCAATGTTACCTGCACCAGTGCATGTATGCAGAAAAAAGTATTTTGATCCCTGATTTTGCATGATAGCATATGATGGATATGCATTTGCAGATACAGTCAAACCTGCCCAAGACGACCACCCGGGGGACCGGAAAAAAGCGGTCGATTTGGACAGGTGGTCGCTGAGAAGAGTATCGACTCAAAACATGCCCGATGCAAAGTATACATGGTTGCCTTTGTGTTCAATGGCAAATAGCAAGCACACTGCATGCACGCAAAGAAGCGAGGTCTTTAATGTCAAATACAACACGCACACTGTAAACTGTAAATTTAACCCCAAAATCCGACACAAACTGGCCGATTTCGGCACAAAATCGCGCTCATTATCATAAAAAATCGATGAAAACCTCAATCTTGAAAATAATGCGGTCGTTATAGGTCCCAATTTGGGCCGGTCGCGGTCGCGTTGGCCAGGTGGTCGTTGAGAAAAGGTCGCTTAATGCTTACGTCAATGGGAAAATAAATCGGGACCGAGAAAAAGCGGTCGAAATGGCCAGGTGGTCGCTGAGAAGAGGCGGTCGCTCGGGCAGGTTTGACTGTATGTTAGTATCTTGATGGAATTTCTTATGATAATAATAAATTTCATTACTCACACTCGCTCACTCTGTCGAGCTCAGTCGGAATCTCCAGTTGAAATTCTATCAGGATCATTTCGGGACTATGTACTTTTCTTTTGTTACACATTACATGCCCCTTTTAAACCAAATCCAATTTTTCTGAGAGTACAGAGTCCCAGTAACCTAATTTGGATGGCACCCATTGTGATGCTGAAATAACAATTTTCTGGCTTGAAATCTTTGACCTGGATGCCACCCAAGTTAGGTTTACATCCATTCTGATGTTGCTACATTGAAGCAGATGTTAACAAAGCATCCAGGACATGCCTTCCAAGGTTCTGTACGATACCTTTTTCCACAAGGCGTAGCAAGCTATTTTGATACAGCATTTACTGTAGCTGGCCCACTTAACTAGCCTGGGTACCATCCGATTTCTACCGGGGCTCCTTATACTCGCTACCCTGTAGAAATCGGATGGTACCCAGGCTACACTTTACTTCAACATAAAGCAATTGTCAGTATATTTTCCATGAAGTCACGAAAAGTGTTTGCAGCTCGGTTTTGCCAGACACCCCATGAAGGGTCTGACTAAATACCGCAAACCAGCGCAAACCAGCGCAAACCAGCGCAAACGGGTCTATTATGCAGTATTCATGGGACAATGGCCTTGTTTAACACTCTAAATACACTGTCTGTGCAATGAGAGATTAAAAAACACGGCAAATTATAAGTTTTTACCAGTTTTTTTTTTTAGTTATTCCGCTTGTTTCAAGTTCGAAAGGATTTCTGGCCGCCATCTTGGATCATCCGTGTTAGGGGTCTAGATGTGGAAATTGTCGGTACCTTATTTACTTAGAAAGTACCTTCATGGCTTGGCGCAGGCGCTTTTGACAGCTATAACATGTCAAAAATCCACGGTGGCATGATTCCAATGCCCATCACTCGTCTACGCGTACGGCTAACACTCGCTTTCACGGGGGGCTGGAGCCGGGCATGCCGTACTCGACACTCGCGCTTCGCGCTCGGTCTCGCAACCCATAACCCTAGCTAAAAAATGTCAAAAACCGCGGCTACGTCATCAGAGCTATCGCTCTTCATCTCCCTAATTTTGAAGATAATCTCATTCACTTTTGACTCAAAAGATAGTGCCAAAGTGCAATTTTCCCATCCAGACCCCTAACACGGAAGATCCAAGATGGCGGCCAGAAATCCCTTAGAACTTGAAACAAGCGGAATAACTATTAAAAAAAGGGGTAAATACTTATAATTTGCCGTGTTTTTTATTAAATATCGCACAGACAATGTGCTTATTGTGTATTTAGAGCGTCAAACATGGCCATTGTCCCATGAATACTGCATAATAGACTCGTTTGCGCTGGTTTGCGCTGGTTTGCACTCGTTTGCGGTGTTTAGGCATACCGCCCCATGAATAATCCAATAAATTTGTTCCTGTATCAAAGTACAAGCCAGCCTTCCCGAATTTACCATTTACCATTTTTTGTACAACTAGATTTTTAGGCAGGGTGCATCAGTGTACCAATTTCCAAAAAATGAATTCCGAGCTCTGGACTGATAAACCACAACACCACCTCAGGAAGTTCTGTACTAAGCTTGTTACAGCATACCAGACAAGCTGCAACTTTGAGCTTAGTACTTTGAGCGAGCAAATCTTACCCTGTCACTAACATCAAGATAAGAGTTGTCCCAAAATTGAAAGAGGCTGCAAATGGTAATAATGTGACCTGCGTGACCAAAGTAGAGGTTTGAGTTTCACTCAGCAACCTACCTGAGCAGAAAACATCTGTCCTCTCCACGCAAAGTTTTCCTCAAGCTCTATGGCAACCAACGACCCCCATCATAACTCTCTGACAACTTCCCTATGGTTCTGACATTTTGACACTGGCCAGAAAGACAACTCCTGGCATGCTGTCGTTTCGCCTTTCACTCTTTAATAATATACAAGCCAACTTGTTACAACATACAGAAATATGAAAGTCATACATTCCTTTCATGACAGTCCCATAGTCTGTAAAAATTGTGTATATAGACCTATAAGACTGATAAGGACTTTAAACAATGAAAACTGTATTTCTGTTTATGTTATGTACTTTGTCTGACCCTTGCCTCTTCCCTCATGACCTCAAGGAAAAGCGGCTTGCTGGCCGATTCGGGCTTTCATGAATAAACAAAGGTTCAAACAAACATAACGAAGTTAAATTTTACCAACAACCTTTTGAAACGTAACGAGTAATTGTAGGGCCAGACTGTATCGGAAGTGATACCCCGCACTTATCTCAGTACAGACGCCGGTTTTTCCCTACAAGGTCCCTCCAGACTACCTCAACAAATACAGGGATAGAAAGCAGCTACAAGGCGACACTGTGACCCCGAAAAACCACAAATGATCACTCCACTAAAAAGTAAATGACTTCTCGGTACTCGAGCAGAAAGAGTAAATTTACCTAAACGATACCAGTTTGTTTTGTCAACTTGTTGATAACATGGTCCTATCAAATATTTGAAACTTCAGGAAGTTGAAACGGGTCTTGTCAAGATCGGGACAGATATGGACTCAGACTTATTGTATAGAAATATATCAATTAACGATTACATGAAGGGTGATAGTTATCTATTGTTTGGTCAGCACGAACTTATTTGTTTTTCTTTCAAATACTACTTAGCAATTCCGGACGATCAATTACAATAACAACAGGGAGGTTTCACAAACTAAGGGGGCACTGCGCGCAACAGCGAGCAAGAAAAGACGGCGTTTGTGTTTGAGCCCTGCATGGCTCGGAAATCACCGTGAAAACCTGAGTAAACTCACAGGGACAAACATGAAGCAATCACACTTATTTTTTGGATGTCAACTGTGTCAACTGTTTTACCATTACTAGTTTTCCTAAGCAAAACACTTAACAGTGTAGATAAATGTCAAAAGGAAAATTGTTCACCAGAATGTTTGGTTTCCATTGATACCGCATCGCACTGGTGTTCAAGTGACTTTTTTTGCAAAGTGTGCACTAAATTTACAAAAAAGAATTGAGAAAAGTATGAGGACTTACAGTATGGTAGTGGTAGGCGCCACTTGCGGGATGCGGTCTAACTGGAGGTGCATACACCGCACCGTGGTCCGGAAGCACAGACAGCGGGAGGGGCACGCTTCACTCCCCGAGGGAACCAACACCAACACCGCGGTGAGCACCAGGCCGAGTCCAAGCATGCTGGCGGCAAGATGTGGTGACCTCCACTTCAGTCAAACGCCGATAAAATCCAAGAGCACGGATCGGGGAAACTCTTTCTACTTACTGAAGTTCCGGTAGTCGCACGCCAGAGCGGCCCTCTGGAAGTCTTGGCTGGGAATCCAGAAAATTGACACAATCACTTCTCACCAAACAACAAAGATGTAAATTGTGGAAACCCCAAACAAACTTCTGCGAACTCGTCTCCGACTGCAATTTACTGTGGCAGTAGCCTTAGCGGACGTAGGGAATAAAATTTGAGAGGGAAAATAAAACCGGCGGCCACAGAGTCAAGAGGACCCGTCTGGTTTGCGCCGCCCACAGATGTTCACAGTCGGGAATCCGCGATTTCAAATTTCTCCACGAACAAGACCGTCGTCAGGTAAAGACCTTCCTGGTCCAAGCCCGCTGGCAGTCTGTCTGTTCCGACTGTCGCGTGGGTGGAGAAGAGAAGACCGCTAGAATGCCAGCAAGTCCTGTTGTTGTTGTATCTTGCAACACTGTATCTATTTGGAATCCTAGCTCCCAGCGGGGCGGCCTGACCGCGAGTCAACCCTGGACTTGTTGCGGCACCGCTAGCTGTCCTCCGAGCCGGTCAGTCCTGTGGTGTGGTGTTCCGACGCGCGACCTGCTTCAATCCACAGACAACACAAACCTTTCACTGTTTACCAACTCCACTGGACACAACAGACCCCGGACAACGATCTCTGAGAGTCTACGGACAAGATCTATGCTGCAAACCGCGACGGGACTGCAACAAAGGAGTCCAACTCTTCAGAGCAGGACTACCCTGTCACACCGTGTGGCCAACTTTGCCCTCAAGTCCCACATACGGGGCTGGTTCATTACTGGGAGAGGGAGTCCCTTAGCGTTTCAAGTTTTTGTTGTCAAAACAATATAGTATACTACACACAATTCTTGAATATTTATCAACATTTTATGGATTCATTATGGGCGCAATTTGATTGTACGTCATACTTATGAACCAATCAGTATAATTATTCCTCTTTGACCCTCCCATCATAATGGTATGATCCTAGTGAAATTGATCTGCATCTGAGAGGAGGGGATACCCCCAGCTCATCACCATGCCAATGAACAACCCAGCACCGGATAATACCGGACTGATTAGCCTCAGCACAGGGCACTATCGTAGTGTATTTGTACAAGCCGTGGATGGACTCTTTTGGCTACTTTTGTTTGCTAAAGGGTAGGAGGTTGATTTAATTGGTGCGCATCATATTTGTGGAAGACTGTCTACTGTCTTTCGGGAACTCGTGGAGACAAAAACAGGGTGATGATGATGATGATGATATACATCATCCACAACTTTACACAGCAATGTTTATCATAAAACACACTTGTAATTGTGACAGAAAATACAAAATGAGCTATATATATAGGACAACTAAAAAAGGTTGCCGCCGACAACTAGACTAAATACAGCCCTCGCTACATGTATACAGCTTCGGCTATGCAAATTTTACAATAGTGAGCTTTCATGTATAAATTTAGTATACACAAAACGATGCTACTTTACTCATGCATATAGCTCATGCCAAGGAGGTTAAAAATCAACATTTTTAACCTCCTTGCTCATGCTATTCAAACGAAGTTGAAATGATTTGAAACAAAAAGTTTGACCCGAGTGAAAAAGTAATAGATTTTAATCAGATTTTAACTCTTGTTTCCTGAAATGTAATTATAACAGATTGTTAGGTGATACCAATATGACACTTTTTTTGTTTAAAACGGAAAAGTATGCGATCCATCCGGTGTTTCCAAACTGCCTGACATCTTACTTCTGTCCAAAGCGTCTGGGGCAAGGAGCGTTTTTCAATTCTGCCAGGCACCATGCAAGTTTGAAAACTCTCCAAAACCATGTACGATTTGAAATGGCTGTAAATTAGATCATTCAAAGCGCTCTTCTACACAAGTCTATTTACATAACTTGCCATGGTGATTTAAGGTTGGCTTCCGGGACTCACTGACAGACGAGATAGAGGACTGTAAGCTGTCGTCGTTCTTACATACGTCATGTAAACCTCATCTGTCACCTGTGTCAGAGAAATCATCGTTGTCCGGAGTTTCACAGGCCTGGCCTGCATTAGCCTGGGCACTACCACCCCCCAATGTTTAATACCGCTATTTTTCCCTTTTCAATTCACAAGTAGATTGCCGTGAGTGAAAAGGGTAAATGATAGCCTCGTTGGCAGACTTCTGGGATCTTCTGTGGCGGTGTTGTTTATTTTCTATGGGGAGCGCTGAATCGCGATTTTTAACCTCAATGCTTTGCCGCGGGAAAACTTCCTTTCTCACGGAGAACCTTTAACATCCATTGGCATAATACCGGTCGGTTTACTGCAATTTCTCAAGCAATGCTAATTTGGCAAATGATCAACGCATCATTTTCTCCACTTACATGTTGCTGTTACAGCTTACCTTTGCCACTTCTTCTGTGTAAATTATTTTGTCTCTCTGGTCCTGCTAAAAACATAATATCGTAATTGGAACACACCGCGGAATTGCACGGAGAACGGGCGCGTGGTTGAAAGGGGGTGCACTATACCGGGCGGCCGAACGAAACACGGCACAATTAACTGCCGCTATGTACCTTTATACATCCTCTGTTGTTCCTTTCTTTCCTGTTAGTAGTTGCACAAAACAAAAATCTGCATGAGCATACAAAAAGTCATGAGAAAATTGGCGTATACTGACAAGAAATTTCATTTAATTTTGGTCCGTCACAACCGCTATGACGTAAAACTTTACTGCTGGCCGTAGCATTAAAAATGGCGGGAAAATGGCGGCGTACGTTCAATTTGACCCATTCAGCCGTAGATCCGGGCGATAATGCAACGGTTCCTCACACTTTTACACGAGTTGTAGGTCACCAAAAGAAATTCAAGATTGCTGTTGAATCATGCTCGTCTTGTGCCGTGAGCACATGTGATTATTATCTACAAATCTGGCGATGAACGTGACAGCGTGTTTGTCCCACGACGAGCTCGCCTGCCACGAAAATGACCTGAAAACTTTTGGCCTTGTTGTCTTCGAATGCATTGTTATCGATGCTTTGTAAATTATGTATCGGACACCTAGATGTCTGAAGTGTGCATACCTCAGAAATAACTATTGTTGCATGTGTAGATCTCTTTGATTAAGTTCCACTATTTTTAATCGACCGGTATAAGGCTTATGACCGGTATTATGCCAATGCATGTTATAGCCCATGTTGATTCTATTTGAAATCGCGAATTAGCGCTCCCACAAGGAATAAATACTGCCACTCCAGAAGTCTGCGAAGGAGGCTAACAGGATGGTAACGTTACCCAGGCTATCCCCAGAAGCAAACTCTTAAAGAGGGAATTTTCAATCAGGTCTGCTCGCCAGTAAATCGGACTGACATATTAATGTTACTTTATCGTTTGTTAGCACGCTATATATACTAGGGACAGTCTCGTGATGTTGAACTTTCGGAGAGCTGTTGCAGAAATTTTATCCCTGAACTTTCAGGGCCGTTACAGAAATTTTATCCTTGAAAGGAAGTGGCCAAGCTTAGCCGCTATTCTTTAGATGTTGTCCGTGTGTTTTCTAAAGCGTAAACCTCTCCTTTTGATTTTTGAAGGCCGTTCGTATATCTTTCGAGCAGGTTTTAAGTGACCTGGAGGTCAATGGACTAGGTAGGTAGGTTCGTGTCTTGTACCCAAATAGTGCTCTCGTATTGATAGAATAGACAGACTCTGACAACCTGTCAGTGTACACGAACAGGTTGTTTGCGCTTCCACAGGGATATAGAGACATGACCTTCTACAAGTTCTATAATTTCACCAAAAAGTTGGCTGAGTTGTGCGTATTTATTATTTCTGTCTCTCCTGTATGTTGGATCCAAGCCAAACCCATGCGCATGGCTAGGTACGCGGGTTAGAGTTCGGTGTACTTTTAGGTAATTAACGTTATGTGTGGAGTATCTACAGTAGACCTAAATAGAGTAGAGTAAGATTCAATCAACTTGGCATAACGCGTCGCCTATAACATTACGTACACTTGCACGACAGCTAGGTCCAGCTGGTCTACACAAGCTTTTCAAACACACGATCGGACTACCAGTCCAAGAAAAACAAACAAAAGAAAGGCATCAGTGATGGGAAAAGTTCCAATCGCACACTGGCAACTCCCGCAGGCTCACGACAAGTCATGTTAAATGCAACATTTGTGGAGGCACGGGAATTTGTACTAACGAGGCTGCTGTCAGGTAGATGTAAAAGGAATGATTGTAAGAAGGGGAGGAAAGGTTGTGTGAAACTGGCAAGGCTCAAATAAGACCTTTAAAGTATCGTCAGGGTGGAGGGGTGGGGGAGTAGAGATGGGGATGTTGCATGACTGTGGGTCAGAACCTTTGAAGAGGTCTAGACTCGGTTCACTATCTACAATATCCCACCCAAGAGTTGGCGAGAGAGCTGGTATTGGATACCTGGTAGTTGGTACTAGTCTCTACCAGACTCCACAGGCTGCTTCCAGTTGGGATTGGTCTCTTCCGTACTCCATAGGCTGCTACAGTACCGGTCTCGTTCTAGAGGATACCGGTACCGACCTAAAAAAAGCGCCGAATTGCCAACAATTGGCGATTTGCTATAAAACTGTTAGAAGTCTACGGCATATTGAAAGTTTACGGCATATTGGAATTTACGGTATAAATGTTACGGTGGGTAGCAAAGCTTTTAGTTTAAAGGTCAGACAAAAATCGATGCCCGCGCTGATGGTATTTGCATAACGTTGCCATAACTCAAATGGCAACGATAACTTTGTTTAGAGCATTGGCATACTAATACAGAAGCGTCGCCTTGCGGAAAAAATCCTTATTACCGTTATTCCAATTGAAAGATTTTGAATTCTTATCCTTTATTGGTCGATTGACAATGTCTTAATCATTGTCATTGGTAGAGGTTGACCAATGGTGGCGTATCAATGTAATACCCACAGCACATTTTACCCTGTCAATGAAGTTTGCCAGTATGCCATTGGTTAGTTTTGTCCAATCATATTAACGATAGATTCCGCGGTGTCCAATCAACTTCGACTTTTGTATTCCCTATGTTAAAAGATGTGCATTTTGCTTTCTGATCACTAGGGGGCATTGTGAGACCGCGAGCAATTCAACTGGCACTGTGTTGAAAAAGAGTTATATGATACATTTTGCTGTTTTCACATATTCCTGAAGTTTGTTGTTGAAGTATCAAAGCTGGTGAATAGCGAGGTATCCACCCTACCCTAGCTCTGATTTGATCGTTTGATCGCTTTTGTCGAATTCTAAGCTAGAATTAGATCGATACCAAGGCTGCAATAGCTGGGTGGGGGAGGGCAACATCAAATTTGAGAACCGATAGCAGTGTTGACATTTGCATGCTTTTCTTGCTAACGGTCGACACGACTAGGGTTATCAAGCGATTCCTGCGTTCATTCATTCCTTTTCCTTGTCAAATATACCTGTCCTTGGTGCTGAACATCGAACACCATCCACACACAAGTAAACAAACATTGTCCTTGGAAATAAATCCATAAACGAACATACCTGTCCTTGGTGCTGAACACACACACGAGTAAACAAAAGTATCCCTAAACAGCACATGCTCATTGGACCTTTTCCCCAACTATGTACAGCACAACATTTAACAATCCCTGGGTGCTAAAGTCAGGAGAGAAGGTCTGTTTGTTTTCCCTGATTGCAGTTTGAGTAAAACATACTTGTGGACGCCCTCAACCCCCGTTTCCTGACCAGGGGGGTGGTCCGAGTTGACCAGATTTCCAATGGGCCGACTTGGTAATGGTCCGAGTCGTCCTGATTCCAGCTTAGGCTATTGTAAGTAGATTTTATTGATGCCATCCTCTGTTAACAAACAATTTGGCACGCGAAAAAGACAGTTGGGCCACACAAAAAAACATGGTGTCACAACCAAAAGGACTTTTATTCCTATATTCTAGTAAACAGTAGTAATGGTAAGTGACCCTGGCCTGAACACATCTCGACTTTCTGGCATTTTTGTCTATATCTGCACCGTAGCTTGTTCAATACATTCAAAGTGAAGGAAGGTACCTGTCCTTGAAGATGTGTAATGTTACTGGAATGAAATGTCACAGTTCGCTGTACCTATCAAGTAAAGGGAAAGAACATGTAAAGGTTGACAATGGCGGTCCTTGCCGAAATTTGGGGCTGTTAAACTTGCTACCAGTGACTGAGCACTTAAAACTAGTGTAAATTATTTGTTTTAAAAAATGCAGTTCCTCCTGCAGAAGTCCATTACTACTAGACCTAGATGTTGCCACTTTTTTTTTACGTTTAATAACGTTACTTCCTGTATGCTAGTTTATATTTGATCGGCGCAGAATGGATATGGCTCATAGAAACCATCTTCTCATCAGCAAAAAAAAGACATCACTGTATTTGTGAAAATTCCTATTGAAGGCAAATAGAACTGTTTGCAGTAAAGCGATAGAAGTTTGCGACATGTTTTCCCATTTTTGTTATGTTGACCATTGCCAAAAGTAACATTTACAAAAATGTCTGTCTTTCTGCTAACCATCGCTGAAGATAAAGTTTGCAAAGGTTTGCAAATGATGTCATCCATAGTATTTAGGTGCGGTGGCCTAAATATGGGTCAAAGGTTCTGGGTGCTACAATATCATATCATCTACTTAACATAGACAAAAACGTGAACCTGTCAGTATTTGCGCGCAAATATCTATTTCTAGTTCATCAACAGAGGGTGCCCTAAAATTCTCCACTGTACCGCAAATTCGCCACTTTGTGTTTTTTTAATATTTGAGGTGGAAGTTACTTCAATACTTGTAAACTATGACTATCAAACATAAATATGCACACAGTCTTTCGTTCTTATCTAGTGCCGAACGTCGGGCCCCCTCCGTTGATTTTTTACTCCTAGAATTTTGATTTTGAACTTGCCACACTCAATGATATTGAAACCTGCATGCTAATAACCCATCTAACTTTTTAGAACTAATAGAAGAATCCAATCTTTCAGTGTATCTACGACATCTGGCGGTTGGATTGGCAATTACAGCTTTAAAATCCTTTTCGTTTGCAAAACAAAGGGTTATTCATGGTATTAGGCCAAATATTCAATGCGGCAATTGCTTCAATGTGATTTCTACACTGATATGTATGGAAGTTGAATTTGGAAAGCTCAAATAAATCTCACAAATATTATCACCAACGCCGATTTCTATTTTCAGACAAAGTTAAACGCTACCATGAAGTAAAGGGGGTGTTTAATGTATACTATAGTATAAATTCATAATAAAACATCATTTTTTAACAAATAATTAAAAATGAGTAATAACACATTTGATTATATCGTTTATGGAACCAAAAATATATTCACATTATTAATATTCAAAATAATTATCCATTTTGAGATATAGCACCCCTATTGAGTATTAGTCTATCCCGCCGGCTGGGACCTGAAACAACAACAACACCGCGACTGAAAACAGACGGCTTCCAGTCAGAGGTCGCGTCAAATTCAGGTTTGCCTCGCTCTATCCAGAATTTCCCACACAAAGAAGAACATCTTTACGTTCAAACTGTCGTATTTAACGGGCTGAAATTGTCTAACGTCGGCGTAAAAACAGCTGTGAGTCATTGACCAAAAAAAATCTGTCAGCTGTGTGGTGGGGGCAAAGGTGAAGGGTCCTTGACCTGCAGTAAGGCTCGAACGTTGGAGTTTGAAATCAGCCTTAATTTTAGTAGTTGAGTCACAGATTAGATTTTTGTCTGTCTGCAGTTTGAAGAGGCGATTTGCAAGCTATCAATCCTGAAGCCATCGATGGAGACGTGCATCTGAGTTGGGGACGGTTTTAGAATTCAAAAGGTAAGGTTGTGTCTAGTTCTAAGAGGGTCTGCATGCTCTTTTACGTAAGGCGTAGGCAGCCAATTTTATTTCCCGTAATTCGTAGGGAAAACCATCTTATCTACGTAATTCGTAGCGAGGCGACCAAATTTAGCGTAATTGCCTTCCTTGATTTAGCGTAATACGTAGGGGGTTCTTTTAAATTCAGCGTAAATCGTTGTCGGAACTCCCCATGCAGACCCTCTTCTAAGTGGTTGTACCGGCCTTAATTTTCGCTGATAACGTTCATTAGTTCAAATTAAATGGAGGCCATTTGTCTCGGTCGACGACAACTGCCAATGCTCCTGTATATTCCGTGTGTTGAAGGCATGAAACTCATTACAGTGGGGCGGTATCGTGTGAAAACACGATTGTTCTAGTCTTCTTAAGTGTGTGTGAAATGTGACACCAGTTGCTTTGTCTTGAAATTTGATGCAGCTTGTACATGTGTTGTACGCTGTATTTGATCTCAAATATGACAAAGCATATGTTATGCTCGTACTATAGGACATTAACGCTTATAGTGCAACTTTTTAGTGTAATTTGATAGCACCAAGGAGGTCCTATATAACCTCCTTGATTGCACATTGCAGAATTGCAAAGTAATTTCATGCTACAGGGTAAATTTCAAGGTGAGTTATAGTGCTTATACAGCTGTAATAACAAGCTGAACTCATGGCAGCATTGGTCGATTCTTATCTAAAGAATCCAAACCAATTCATCTTAGATATATAGCAAACACACTGCTTGTAACGTATCTGTGAGACGGAATTTGTTTCTACCAATGTCTTAAGGGTTAGCCCCAGCTTTTGACTTGTTGCATTTTTCATTTTGGATGGTGAAAGTAGGTGGCCCCATTTATGAGGGAGCTTTTTACACAAGGATAAGCCTCAACATCAAACCTCTGCACTTAACACTGGTTCACCTTTATCCGTCGGCCGGGTGACCTTTATCCGTTGTCTTTAAAAACAGCACATTTAGGAGTATTAAGTCTGCTGACGGTGGTTTCAAATTTGCAATATTTTCAAAATGTTCTGATTTGAAACCACCGTCAGTCGACTTCATATCCCAAAATATGATGTTTTTTTTTTACAAACAACGGATATAGGTTACCCTCGGATAAAGGTGAACCAGCGTTAATACTTAAAAGAACCCCACACACTCGTATTGAGAAGACTGAAGAATAGGGGTGAGCCGGTATGCTTACATGTAAACATACAAGCTGTATCTGCAGCACTTTTAAGTCTAACGAAAAAGTGTCAATGTTTTGTTGTTAATGTTTGAATCGTGTAGGTTCAGCTTAGAACTGGTATATATCATATATGTTGGGACAAGGACGTGTCCAAGGAGCCAGAAGGACTAGTAGTAATATTGCTTGCCTTGACGCCATCTGGATCAATAGTAATGTAATGTAGTTTGCAGTCAGGGTCGCCACAGATAGCAATTGGAATTGTCTAGTGTTCTGAATGAATAATCATGCTCCTGGATTTGAAGGTTGCTGACTTGAATCCTAGCTTACAGGAATTGATATTTATTTCTACAAAAATGCATTCTGTCAAAATTTACACTGACTTGTTCAAACATTGCAAATGAAATTACTTTGGGCAAGAGCTAGACATAAACGATTTTGTACATGACGTAACGTAGTTAAACAAAGGATGACATCATCCCTGGAAATAGAATAACCTGCTCGGGCCAATCAGACGAAGCAAAACACATTCTGTATGTCATCTTAATTTTATTGTCATGTATAAAGCTAAATTGTTCGCTGTATATTCCGATGCACCTTTTAACTTCTCAATTGTTTGCAATACAAATCTCTCTACTTGTATTACAATTTACATGTTCATGCAGTCAGTTGGAATATTTTGTGTCAGTCTATTGTACAATTATTATTCTGCAAGCAGAGGGGCTTGTAGTGGCCACAATTTTTTTGTCTACCTCCCTCCACCTCTGCTACAAAACGGAAAACTTCAACCTTACTAAATCTAATTACTCTGACATAGATGAAAAAAATTGCCGCCAATCAGTACTACTAATAGCCCCTTGATTGAAACCTCTGCCTGGAGAACATTGCACAATCAAGTTGCAGTGCAAAAGTTCAGGTGAAGGGATCGATATAAGTGTGTGTCCATGCAGTGTTGTAATGATGACATGTTGAAATGTTACTTCTTTTTATATTTAACCATTTTCCTATTTATTTTTAAAAGATGCTGATAACTTTTTAACGTGCAATCAATTGCAACACCTCAAATACAGCCCTTCTCTGTGTTGAAGCTCTATCTGTGCTAAGTTCACTGGAAATTTCAACAGCCTACTGTATGTTTGTAAATTGTACCCTATTGTGTCATCCTTTTTTCTGGAGGTCATTCCACACTCGTTGTTGTTAATTCCAATCAATGAAGCTGACATTTGTGGTTTATGCATGCAGGTGTCACAGTTACCTAAGATAAGAAGATGGTTGAGGAGAAGCCAGCGCTATCCCTACCACAGGCCTTGTGGCAGAAGTACTCGACCCTAGACGACGACCTCCCCAAGTTGAATTCAGGCAACATCTTCATTGCCTCCAACGCTCCCGGCAAGACTGCCTCTGGTTAGTACATCCAGGCCGTTACAGACACACCCAGTGTACTGTTGTACAACTACAAGTCTTTTGTTACGTCCCATTATTGAAATGTCTTCAGGGCATTTCAGTTTGACAGGATGGCTCTTGAATTTGCTTCTGAAAATACTTTTGCCAAGGTTATGTTTTGAGTGCTGTATGTCTATGGACAGCATAACTTGAGAAGCTACATGGATGTTTGGGTGAGTCCAATTTTTGTGTTGGGTATTACAGTTAAACTAGTCCAATAATAAGCTGTGGACGGATCCTTGTAATATTTGTAACCTGGGTGTAGCCTTGAAAACTAAGGAGGTTATATAGAGATACATAACCTCCTTGTTAAAACAAAGGTCAAGATCTGTAATGGGCCTCCCAGCGGCTTTCTACAGTACTGCAGCAAACTTATGGATTTCACATCTATTATTCTTGGCATGCCATGGTTTTATGTGTTGGATAGCTCATGGGGCAGAGAGAGGGGGCTGTAGGCCCCCAAGAGGCCCTTTCTGGAACTGCAGGGGCCAATTTCATTTCAGATTTTGGAATAGGTAAATGTATGTTTAACGACAACATAAGTGACTAGATAAATAACCAGATGCACTTCTCCCATCAGCCAGGCTTCCATTCTAACAAAGGTTTTGCATACTGGTATGTTTATGTAGGAACCCTGCGTCTGCCTCCAGTCCTGGCCGTGCACGACTTTGGCATCACCTGCGGAGGGGACGAGGGGGAAGTGTCGCGCCTGTGCGGACAGGTGACCGAGCTGGACATCACGCAGAACTGCATCAGCCAATGGCAGGAGGTCTTCAAGATCATGCAGCAGATCCCGCGCCTGACGTTCCTGAACCTGTGTAACAACCCGCTGTGTGGAGACATCCCTGTCGGGCTGGATGTGCCATCCTGTCCGCAACTCAGACATCTCGTACTCAACAGTACTCAGGTAAACTACTATCATAGATAACATCTATATACATGTATGTATGTATGTATGTATGTATGTATGTACCCCGCTGGGCTGGATGTGCCATCCTGTCTGCAACTCAGACATCTCGTACTCAACAGTACTCAGGTAAACTACTATCATAGATAACATCTATATACATGTATGTATGTATGTATGTATGTATGTATGTACCCCGCTGGGCTGGATGTGCCATCCTGTCCGCAACTCAGACATCTCGTACTCAACAGTACTCAGGTAAACTACTATCATAGATAACATCTATATACATGTATGTATGTATGTATGTATGTATGTATGTACCCCGCTGGGCTGGATGTGCCATCCTGTCCGCAACTCAGACATCTCGTACTCAACAGTACTCAGGTAAACTACTATCATAGATAACATCTATATACATGTATGTATGTATGTATGTATGTATGTATGTACCCCGCTGGGCTGGATGTGCCATCCTGTCTGCAACTCAGACATCTCGTACTCAACAGTACTCAGGTAAACTACTATCATAGATAACATCTATATACATGTATGTATGTATGTATGTATGTATGTATGTACCCCGCTGGGCTGGATGTGCCATCCTGTCCGCAACTCAGACATCTCGTACTCAACAGTACTCAGGTAAACTTCTATCATATATAGTATCTATATACATGTATGTACGTAATACTATGTACCTACTTGGCTGGATGTCCCCTCCTGTCTACAACTCAGACATCTCGTACTCAACAGTACTCAGGTACTACTACTGTAAATGCATGGGGATTTAGTTTCGCGGTAGCGGGAAAAAGGACTTTTTGCAGTGGATTTAATTTCGCGGTAACACCATAGACTGCAGTCTAATACCATAATAGAAAAATATTCGCGGTGGTTTTAAGTTCGCGGTGAAGTGGTCACCGCGAAATCCGCGAGCATCAATCCACCGCAAACATTTCTGCATTTACAGTATCATGTTTTACAATTACTATAAATGCAGCAATTTTTGTAGTGTTTTTTTTTTTATCGCGAACTCAAAACCACCGCAAATTTTTCTTCTGTCTTTTCCCTGTCTTGTCTAAGTTCTACATTTATGTTCTAGTATACATTTGTACAGTATTATGATGTGTTGGAGGCACCTGTTCCATAAGTGAGCTCAAAGAGATACATGTACCTACAAAGCACAAATTGAACACAGGCACAATCTTAGAACATTGAATAAAAGAAATGCCTATTTATTAATTGTCATCAGTCATAGTAAAGTATGCAAAATAGGAGGGTTTGTTTTTGGAAATGATTTGGACTGTGCAATAGTAGACTATTAATACACTTTAAAAGGGTTCCGGTAAACGTAAAAATTTTTGAATGATTAACTGAAGGCTTTGGAGATTTCCATTGACATCCACAACTTGAGGGCATTAAGAGCAGCTTTTATGTAGAAGATTCGATACAGTCAAACAATTTATTGCAATGCCTGTGTTTCTAATGTCTCCCCAGGTACCTTGGAAGACCGTGTATAACATTTTGGAGCAGACACCAAATGTGGAGGAGCTCCATCTAAGTATGAACAACTACTCCGGTGTAGACCAACCACCTCGGTCGTTCCCCAGCGTGAAGATCCTCCACTTTAACGGGAACAACCTCCAGAGCTGGGCCGAGGTCTGCAAGCTTGGTGAGACCTTCCCCAGTCTGGTGAGCCTGGTCATGCATGAGGTGCCGCTCAAGGACATAGAGGCCCCCACCGAACAGCTGCAAGAGACTTTCCTGTGCCTGCAGAAGCTGAACATCTCCAACACAGGGGTGGGTTCCTGGGAGAGTCTGGAGAAGTTCAACAGTTTAAATCAGTTGAAGGACGTCCGGATGCTGGGGGTACCTCTTCTTGACGACATCTCAGATGAGAAGCTGAGAAGGCAGATGGTTATAGCCAGGTTGCCACAAATCGTGCGCCTGAACGGGAGCTCTGTGAGCGAAGCGGAGAGAGAGGACGCGGAGCGGGCTTTCATCCGACACTTCCTGGACAGCGAGGAGAAGCCGGAGAGATACCACGCCCTCGTCAGCATCCATGGCGTGCTGGACCCGCTGGTTGAGGTCGACCTGACGCCACAGACCACCGCTCACGTCCAGGTCAAGTTTGAAGAAAGCGTGAAGGTGATGGACCTGAATGTACAGCAGACTCTGAAAGAGTTCAAGAGGAGCCTGAAGGACTGGACCGGGCTGCCGCCCAACAAGATCCGCGTGATTCACATCAACACGGACCTCAACTTCGACGGGCACATCTGTCATACCGAGGAACTGAAATACGACAAGAACTTGTATTCCTACCAGATCAGGGACGGACACGAGCTCTTGATATGGCCCAGGCCTCCCTCCGTGCCGTCATCTCCATCTAAGAAGAACCCGCCAAAGTCAGGCTCAGGTCCTGCGGACAAGTTCCAGGCTAAAAAAGAGCTGCAGATGTGAGACGATAGTGTCTTGTGCATCGTAGGATTTAAGTGACTGTTGGAGAGACCTTGAAGAATCCTGGGTTCGTAAAACGCTGAAAGGTTAACATTTCAACTTAGTGGATTGATAGAACCCATTATAGTTGCATAGTGCATAAAGTTGAGTCTATAAGGCAGACATATGTAGTTTAAAGAGTAACCAAAGGAGTGTTGTGTGCTCTCAGGGATGTATGTCATCCTTTTATATGTGCTGGCCTTGTAAGGAGGCCTTGTGCTAGCCTGGTATCCAGCCGTATTATAGCTCCGGAGTCTGTCCTTTCAGCAAATACCTTTTTGCAAAGGCTGGATACCAGGCTAATCTTGTGCAAGTCGCTTTTGTGAAGAAAAAAAACCCACCTATGTACAGCCTTGGGAAAGAGCATTTCAACAAACCAAGTACAACTACGCACAAACCTCTGCCATGCATTGACTACATACATACATTGCATTACTATCAAGAAAACTCAAGGTATGATGTCTATTTCTATGACAACTGTGGGTCAATTGGTTCTCCATGTGGCCAATAATGTTACCACCAGAGATATAGAACATCTAGACAGACAAATATTCTTCCCCATTGTGACAATTTTTATTGTGTTTTGTAATTATCGAGTGTGTAAAAAAGTTGTTTTTACACTTAGAAAGAGACCTGGTTCTTCAACTGTTGGTACAAATTCATGGAAAATTCTGGCTGGGACTTGATATAGAATATGCAGAATTTTGGCTAAAATGTGAACTTTTCAAGTAATCATGTTGCTGATATATACTGTCAAATTAAGGTATTTAGATACCATTTTACCCAAGGGTAATATAAACTACTAGGGTGAAAAAAATCTTACATATAGAAGTACATGTTGTATTATCGTTCATTTTTGTGAAGGAACTGTAGAAGATATATCAAAGACATGCATGTAAACATTGCAATGGTGTACAGATGATGAGATCAATGTTTTATCATTCTTTCTATAAACGTATGCAAATGCATGTACATCTGCAATAGACTATTACAACACGTAGATGCCGTAACTTCTGCGCTCTTGTTCTGACAGCTATTGATAACTATATGGTTTAAAGTTTAAACAGAGTATTCACATAACTCAGGATTTAATTCCTGGTGACATACAAATGATGACTTGTATAAAATTGGTGTTACATACTTAACTGTGCTTTTCCCTTGGAGCATGTGTATATTACATATACTGTATTACAAAGTCAACAAACGAATTTCACTAGTAGTTGACCATGTCAACGGTAAGTTTAAAATGTGCTGAAAATGGCAATGAAACAAGATCCATAAAGTTGTCAAGTATGTTGCAAACAAGAACGTTTTAGGCAGTTTTTTTGGTATTATTATACCCAAAACACGCGTTATCTAACATCCCATTGGTGCCTCACTTGTCGCCAAAAAAGGAATGACATGGATAATGATACGATGTGACATATCCTATATATGCTGATGCTTCTTTGAAACTGCATGTGTATAGAGTACTACAAACTTTATAATGTATGCTACATATCCTATAGCATAGGGTGTTAAACTTTTTGCCTTGCCGCCAGGCAAGGCTTTACGCCAGCTTTTTTCCATGGATCAATGGACGGACCTTTTAACCCAGCCCTTCCAAAGCCCCTTCCAAAGGCCCTTTGTTATTTTGGGTATACAAACAGTTTTAGTAATACAGACAGAGACCAAACTGAAAACCATCATAATATAAGAAGAAACAACTCATGAATGGAAACAAAGAAAAATGATGTGCCATTCCACCCGAGGCAGACTTGCACCCGCCCAACCTTCTGCCAAGAAACGACACATCAAAGCAAACTGGAAATTATAAAGAGGACTAGAGAGTAGAAGGGGAACACCATAGTGAAGGACTGAGCACACACACTGAACATCTAACAGACAATCCACCAATAGCAAAGACAGACTGTAGCACCAAACAAAGACTACTACGACAAGGACTTCTAAAAACGTAGAACCAAAACTCCCGTCCGCACACTTGCCCATCTAACAGATTGGCACCACTCAGCCAAGAAACTTTCAGAACCAAGTCGAACAAACTCCATCTTGAGTTTAAACCTAAGAGCCTCCTTGATTAGAGACACCAGCTCAATGTGAAATACGAAATTATTGTCAAAGAGAGCCTGACACCTGGACCACCAAATCTTAGACCGAGCGACGGCCAAAATGTAGGTGCAGACATCTCTCTTACACTTCTTCAGGGTAGACGACATAACACCATAGAGAGCGACCGCGCGAGAAACACGAAAACTAGAGACCACCCATCGCCTAATGAATCCTTCGACCCAAGTCCAGGTCAGGAGCACCTCGCCACAAGACCAGATGGCATGGGTAACGGTCTCCGTAGCTCTACAGTTTCTCCTCGGACAAAGAGGGGAAGGAGTTCTGTGCCAAATCGAACAAGTCAAGTAGTTGGTTTTGAGAGCCCCATGTGCGACCTTCCAGGAAAGCTCCTTTAGGTTATTCTCAAGGAGAATGTTATGCACCGTTGAAAAAACAAGCGACCAATCAACACCCCGCTCTAAAAAACAAGCGGAAGGGGTATGAGAACGAGCTAAAATGGCAGCTTTGTACAAAGACTGCACGGTGCATATCTTGTCCCAAGTCTTCGAAGCAGAAGCATTAACAAATTCCAAGGTGAGCTTCCGCATCAAAGAATAGTGAGGTGGAGCCTCAGGAGAGTGGGGGGAACTGTTAGACCACGACGATGGTTCAAAACGACGGGCAAAAAAACCCAGCCAATATTTTGCCAACTGGACCCATGGAAGATCCGGCCGGTCAAGAATATTGGTAAACGGCCGACAATAAAAACAATTGGCCTTCACTCCAAAATCAATGAGATCCCATCCACCTTTGTCCAAAGGTAGCATAACTGTCTGTCTAGAGACCATTTCTGCACGAGAACTCCAGAAAAACTTAAAGACGGCTCTCGTAATGTCCTTGACGACTGACTCGGGAGGAGAAAATACAGGAGCAATATACCACAAAGTAGAGAAAGCAAGGTTATTAACGACGACAACCTTGCCAGCGAAGGATAAAGAGAAGCTGTCCCACTTTCGCAGAACCGCTTCAAACTTAGCTTGCCTCTCCCTCCAGTTGACTAAAGGCATATTAACACTTCCAAAAGTACCTCCCAATAAACGTATGGATACAGATGTCCATTTAAAATTCTTCGGACAATCGAGTCTTTTCCTCCAACTACCTAGCCAGAGACCCATACATTTGTCAAGATTTAAAAGAGACCCGGAACCTCTGTTATACATGTCAATAACAGCAAAGAGCCGGCGGATCGACTCATCGGTTGTAACAATAGCCGAGTTATCGTCCGCATACTGCGAGATCTTAACTTCACGGCCACCAGGCAACCTGAGGCCGTGAATCGCAGCGTCGGCCCTTACTGTAGCGGCAAATGGCTCCAAAGAAATTGCGTACAGCAGGGGTGACATAGGGCACCCCTGCCGAACACCTCTTGAGAGAGAAAAAGAAGATGATAGCGACCCATTGACGGAAACAGCACTGGTAATGTTGTGGTACAATATAGCAACCCATTTGCGAAAAACCGGGCCAAAACCCATCTTCGCAAGAGTCAAGTGAAGAAAATCAATATTCACTCTATCAAAGGCCTTGGCCTGATCCAGAGAAATGATCGCACAGTCAAAGTTATTCATATTAACATATGTAACGATATCTCTCATCAAAAGTAGGTTACATTGTATCGACCGGCCTGGTATACCGCATGTCTGGTCAGGACTGATGACCGAGGCGGCAACCATCTTAAGCCTATTGTTAAGAACCTTTGCAAGAATCTTATAATCGCAATTTAACAAAGAGATTGGGCGACGGTTCTTCGGGTCCAGAGGGTCCCCTTTTTTTGGAAGGAGAGTAATAACACCAAAACTCTGGCTCTGAGAGAGCTCGCCAGACGAAAAAACTTCCTCATAAACTGAGAGGAGATCCCCGGCAATGACGTCCCAGAAAGCGACATAAAATTCCTTCGGGAGACCGTCACTGCCAGGGGACTTATTATTCTCCATACTGCGCAATGCAGCCCAAAGCTCATCCAATGAAAGAGGACCTTCTAATGAAGAGACTTCATCAGGATCCAAAGACCCTTCTAAATTGTTACAAAGGTTATTCGCCTCACACTTATCAATAGGCTCAGCACTAAAAAGGTCTTCATAAAATAGCTTAAAAACATCTAAAATCTCCTCGTCATCTTGGACAATACGTCCAGTAGAATCTCTGACCGAAGAAATGCGTCGCTGCCTACTTCGGGAAGAGGCCTGGCTTACAAAATACGAGGTACATTTTTCCCCCTCGACAAATTGCTTGACTCTGGACCGAACAAAAGCACCGCGAGCCTCCTCAGCGGACAACTCGGACAAGGAAGACTTAGTACATTCATACCTACGCAAGATGTCCGCCGAAGAGGCCCCGTCGTTCATCTTGTTGGTGAGATCGACAAGTTCATTATTCAAGGTAAACATGGACTCCCGTCTCTCCCTAGCCAGTTCACAAGAAATTCTGATCAGGAGAGAGCGAGTTCTAGCCTTTACATCATCCCACCAGGCTCGCAAAGAAGGAAAACCTGGTTTCAAAGTCTTCCAATTGTTAAAAGCGAGTTTAAAATCATTTAAAACTTTGTCTCTTTTTAAAATCGATACATTACATTTCCACAAGCCAGGCTTCTTCTTCACATCCGGTAAAATTGACAAGGACACACAGTCATGGTCTGTAAAATATGCGGGTAAAAACCAGTAGTTTGAAACGACGAGGCATTTAGACGAATAAAATCGGTCCAGCCGACAGGCAATACCTTTGGTCGGCTGTCTCCAAGTGAAGACCTTTTTAGAAGGATTCTCATGTCTCCAAGAGTCATGCACATTAAAATCGGCGCAAATGTCTTTTAAAATGGTGGAACCGCCACTACCATGAGCCGGGTTCCCGCCCCTCTTATCAATATCAACATCTTCAACGCAGTTAAAATCACCGCACAAAATAAGGGGCTCAGCCCCCGACAGAAACTTATACAAATTTTTAAAAAATCCAGTACGCTCCGCAGAAATGTTAGGAGCATACATGTTACAAACTTTGAAATTACGCACACCATCGGACAAGACGACACAGACAACACGCCCACTATCGTCACAAGACTTTTTAACCACATCAAAATTGAAAGATGGAGAGAGTAAAATACCCACACCTCTAGATTGGGAGGAGCCCAATGCCCAAAACGCTTGGCCTCCCCATTCCTTCTCCCAGAGCACCGCTTCAGATGTTGACGAAACATGGCACTCTTGGAGGCAAACAACGTCAAATTTATGTTGACGGCAAAAGCCGAAAACCTGCCTCCTCTTCTGCGGACTACGGAGCCCACAGACATTGAGTGTAGCAATAAGAACCATGAGGCTACATAGAGAAGGAATGTCAAACAACATCGGAATGTGAGGAATTAGTGGTACAGATCATCAATTCCTTCCACACCAATTCGGTTAACAAATTGGGGGTGGACATTGTAGAGGTGCTTGAGACATAACATCGTGGTTTTAAAAAACCTCGAACAATTACCAACCTTACAAGGCACAACGTCCCCGGAGATGCCATGCGCCTTTGCAAGGTGGGATTTCAAAGACCTAAAACTATGCAAGAGTTCGTCACAACCATGAGAAATAAACTGGTTGCACACAAAGACAGCCTTATTCTTGTACAAGTCAGAGGAGATGACAATGGCTCTCGCCTTTGCTACCAAATCGGGACTTGGAGCCTGAGAGGCATCCGAAGTATCCTCATCAATGATGAGGCTTCTGGAGCCAACAGTAGAGTCAGACTCGTTACCGTCCACAGAACGAAGACTCTCCGAGGGAAACTCCTCGATAACAAGACTGGAGTCGGAATCCGGCTCCTTACGAATCTTTTTTCCTTTCGACAAAGTCTTTGCAGAGGCAGATCCCTCACTGGAATCGCCCCTACACCTTTTCCTGGAATCTTTGTCAGCAATATCAGAGTTGCCATCATGGCAGCTCTGACAAAGAAAGAGGCGATTATCGCTTTGACAAACTGGGCCCTCACAGAAAGCAAGGAGAGCAGATTCTGGAGTTATGTCTGCCTTGCACTGATGACAAGACACCACCTCCAGAGTGATTGTGTAATCCAACTCACAACCCTGACACATGTACCGACGAGTAACAGGTCGGATTGGACTGGCCGCCTTACGCCTCCTTCTCTGGGACCGGGCGCGAGGGGCCGGTACCGGAGCAGCAGATGTTGAGGGTACCTGCTCGCTAGAAGAGGAAGAAAGGCCAGGCTTGGCCAGAGAAGGAGCGGCCTCCGACAGCACGTCCTCAGACGGCTCAACCACCGCGACCGGAGAAAACTTGGTCAGAGAAGGAGCGGCCCCCGACAGCAAGTCCTCAGACGGCTCAACCACCGCGACCGGAGAAAACTTGGTCAGCGAAGGAGCGGCCTCCGACAGCACGTCCTCAGACGGCTCAACCACCGCGACCGGAGGAGAAGCCTCCGACTCCGCGACCGGAGAAGAAACATCCGACTTCACAGCCGAAGAAGTACCCGGGTCCACACTGCCAGGATGACCTGGAGGCGAAACAGGATCAGATACACCAGACTCTGCGTCAGAAACATGGGCCAGTTCCGACCGATCAGGCTTATTTGCAGCCTGAGGAACCCCTCCATCATGGTGTTCACGGACCTGACTCACACCTGCCGGGAGCTCTTGGCTCTTAGCCCAACTGGCTCCCATCTTAATCCTGTTTGCGAAGGACAGGGGACAACGGCGAGCCGTATGTCCCTCTGCCCTGCAACTGAGGCACACAACATCGTTGGTACAATCCATGGCCAAATGCCCAATGGACTGGCATTTGTTGCAAAATGTTACTGCACAATTTGCCGACTCATGCCCTTCCTGGTTGCATCTCAAGCAGGTACGGGGCTGCCCCACATACCTAAAGAAAACCATCCTCCCGTCATACATTTCGT